>NW_025373953.1:0-11844 GCF_016433145.1 Gracilinanus agilis
GGGGGGGAGGTGGGGGAGAGGACTGGATGGGCCGGGGAGAGAGCCCCCCACCAAAGAGCTGGAGCTGTAGTTCCCATGTTTGAAACCTCTCGCACACACACCCCCCAGCCCAACCTCCAGATCCTGGCAAACTTGTAAAAGTTGCTTAATAAACGTTTAACTGAGTTAATTGAGTTGGGATCTGAAAGGATGGAGATAGTCTTTGGGAAGGAGGTGAGAGATGGAGGTGAATCTGACAAGGGGGGAGTGAGTGGAGGAAGAATGGGGAGGAGGAATTTGGGAAGACGAAACTAGAAGGGTTTTGGTTTGTGGGGACTGGGACTGAATGTGACTGAGGTAATCCTAATAATTACAGGTCATGTTTCTATAGTGTTTTGTAACATAGCAACCCTGCAAGGCAGGTCTCACAAGTATGGTTACCCCAGTTTTACAGAAGAGAAAACTGAGTCTTTGCGAGTGAGAGAGAGGTCAAATGACATGTCTATCGATATTCATTCGGATAGTAGCAGCCCAGGTCTTCCGGCTCTTAAAACCTTTGCCCTTTTCATTATGCCACTGAGAACACTTTTGAATTGAGTAGAATAATCCTGAAAATGATAGCCAGATTTTCTTCATAATAGTAAATTGCTACTGAATATTTTTCTTTCTCCAAAGACCTTTGTTCCCCAGAGACAAGTTTTTGGTAGTTCAGGACTTATACTTGAGAAAGACTTGTTTATTCCATTGTCATGTACTTAGTTCAATGATCGTTTTGTATTTTATTAATAAAATAGCTGTAATCAAGTTTGTATCCTGTGATGTACATAGGTACAGAAATTAGTTTAATATTTATCTCAAACTGCATAAGCCCTAGACTCCATCAAACTGCTACCTAGGAGAATGGCAGCAGTGCTTCAGAAGATATTTTTAATGCATCTGGTTTAATTCTTTAGAGACTTGGAGTTTTAATCTTGTTTCTTTCCATTTTTTCTTTTTAAGAGTATGTGGAAAAACCTTTGAAGTTGGTACTGAAAGTAGGAGGAAACGAAGTCACAGAACTCTCCACAGGCAGCTCAGGACATGATTCCAGCCTCTTTGATGACAAAACAGATCATGAGAAACATAAAGACAGAAAGAGAAAAAAGAGAAAGAAAAGTGAAAAGCAGGTCCCAGGGGAAGAAAAGGAAAAGAAACGAAGAAGAGTAAAGGTAAGTGTCTTTAAAAGCTTGCAAAATGGATAACTTGCACTTTCCAAATTGCAAATCTTTAGGCACTAAACTAATTTCATTTTCTTCTGTCCACAACTCCACAAATAGAATGAACAAGTTAAGCTTCTTGATTCTCTGAAAGGTGCCTCAGCTATTTAATTTCCTCATTCAGAAAATTACAGGTCTTAATCAGTTAAATACTCTTAAAAGATGTTACCCTCAGTATTTGAGTCCATTTTCTTAAAAAAAAAGTTTTAATTTGTATGACTGAAGGAAAATGTATACATACTTTTTCATTATGAGCTTGAACAGTGTTAAAAAAAACCCTAATTATTCACAACACTTCAACTTTTTTTCAAATATTTGTTAACATATATACATAGAATCATAGATTTAGAATGGGAGAACTAAGTCTTATCTAATCCATCCCTGTCGTTTACAAATGAGGAAATTGATCCAGAAAGTTTTAAGTGATTTGTCCAAGGTTATACGTATTATAAGAAGAACTAAAGTTGAAACCCAGGCTTTCTGAACTCTAAATCTACCACTCTTCCCATCACCCTGCTCTATATCATGTTTTTACATAATTGCAGATTGTGTTTAATATCTATTTATAAGGCCACAATGACAAATATCAGAGACCTGAAAATAACCTTTGAGATCACCTAATCAGATCCCCTCCTTTAAGAGTTGAAGAAACTGACTCCATAGAGGTAAATTAATTTACCCGGGGTAGCATAACTGATTATTGATAGAGCCAGTATTAGAATCCAGTTGACCAGATTCAGGATTTTTCTGTTACAAAACATACTCCCAATCATTGTGTTTTCTGTCTTATTTTCCATTTTTAATTATTTCATACATGCATTTCCATATATAGATGTAATCTACATAGTTTTCCTTTTTAGCAGCCCTTTAATAGTTTAGCATGTTAATGTACCATAATCTGGTTATATCATTTCCATCTTTGAAGGTATTGGGTTGTTACTAGCTTAAAGATAAATTAGAAATTTCAATTGATAACACCAGCAAAAAAACCTTTTTTTTTTTCTTTTTGCATTTAATGTTGTTTAATCATTTTAGTTGTGACCATCTCTTCATGATCCCATGGTCCTCTGTCCATGGGGTTTTCTTTGAAAAGATACTGGAATGTTTTGACATTTCCTTCTTCATTGCATCCCCATTTTAAAGATGAAGAATTGAGGCAAAAAGGAATTAAGTGACTGACCTAGGATTACACATCTAGTAAATATGTGAGGCCAGATTTGAATTCAGATCTTTTTGACTCCAAGCCCAGTGCTCCATCTATTGTACCATGTAGCCACTCTCATATCTTACTTATCTTTTCTGTAGCTCCTTACCTCAGTTTCCTTGTCTGTAACATGAAGTCATTGAACTAGATGGCCTTTGAGGTCCCATTTAATTCTAGATCTATGATCATGTGACTCCTTTATTTGCCTCTTATGAACTTTTGAGCCATCTTCCATTTGTCTGCAAGTTCTTTATGTTTTCCAATTTCCTTTATGGCAAGAATGTTAGTATTGTTTTAGTTTAGTTTTAGTGTGTCTACACTTTGGCCATTGGATGAATGTCCCTAATTTAGAATATAAACAATGAAATTAAGATTTTGGGCAGTTTTCTTAAAACTTTTCACTCTCTGTCCCTTTCTGATCAGTGATGAAGTAGAAAGGGGGCATATTTAAGGATTTTTTTATATTTTTTCTTTGTTTTAATGGGTTTATGTGGCTGACTATTTTATCACTTAGTGGCCAACCTACTAGATGAGTTTTTCTGTACATAGCAAGCTGATCTTTAACAGATAGTTTGTCACCAAGACCATTCTAGAAGTCTTTCCATCTTTGCAAAGTCTGCCATATAGAGCTCAACTGGTATAGCCTTCAAGAATTCATGGGAGCCTCCATGCCCTAAAGAGAAATCAGAATAGCACTTTTAGGGAGGAATTCAGGATAGAGTGAATATCCTATGAAATAGATAACAGCCTTAGTGCTATACTTAACTACTCCTGGAACATGTGGAAGGCCTCTAGCATTTTGAATATCCTATATGAAGGATTTATGGCAAAATTTGGAAAAGAATCCTAAGATAAGAAGATATGGGAGCACTAACTGTGCATTGTAAGTGAAGAATGCTGACAGTGATGATCATGGATTCACTTGAGGTATAATAAATCTGGAGTAAAAGTAGACAGATGTCTGATATACTAGCTATAAACCATTGCATATTAGAATTAGAAGTGACTTGCTTCTTAAGAATCCTGGAACCCACCCTTACCACTCTTCCACCTAGGAGCCAATACACAGAAGTTAAGGGTTTAAAAGTAAAAAAAAAAAAAGAATCCTGGATATGAAAACTTCAAATATATTTCAGAATTCTATTCAAATTTTAAAAATATAAACTGTAACATTCTTAATTCTGTCCTTTTCTTAGAAATTTTACTATTGTTTTGTATTGTTTTAATCTATCTATGAGGGAAAACCTTCAGTCTATCCCTTCTCACATCTAATCAGAGTTGTAAATTCTACTTGAATATTTTTCACGTCCATCCTTTCTTGATACATTTATACCACTACTCAAATATAAACCGTAGTCTCCTAATTAATCTTCCTGTCTTTAGTCTCCTCATTCTCCCATCCTTCTCTTACCCAACCATTAAATTGATATTTCTCAAGCACAGGTCTCCCTAGATTATTCCTGCTTACAAGCTTCAGTGCTTTTCTGTTACCTCTAGGATAAAGACAATCTTTTCTGTTGAATGTTTTAAGCCCTTCATAATTTGGTTCCAGCCCATCTTTCTAAACCAGAGATTCTTAATCTAGAGTTCTGGGAGATTTGTTTTAAGAAAAAATTTCAGTAATTATTTCATTTTCTCTTGGAATCATACATATTTTATTTTATGCATTTAAAAATATTATTCTGTAGGTTTCACCAAACTGCCACAGGGGTCCATAACACACAAAAATATTAAGAACTCCTGTTCCCAACTGATTTTACATCATTCTCCTACACACTGTGCTCCAGGTGAATTGGCTAATGTCCTCTTTCCTTTATATAATATTTCCTACATATATGTCTTTGCATAGACTATTGCCTATTCTTAAAATGCTTTTCCTTCTCATCTTTCCTACTTAGAATCCCTCGCTCTCTTTAAAGCTCAGTTCAAATGCCAGTTGTAAGGCCTTTCATTGTTCCTCTAATTGTTCCAAGTCCTCCTAATTACTTTGTATTTATTTTATGCATATTTGATATTTGCTTATCTATGTTCATGCTATTTTTCTCCTTCCATTAGAATGCAAACTTCTTGACACCAAGAACTGTCTGGCTTTTTTGGGGTTTTTTTGTTTTTTTGTTTTTTGTTTTTTGGTAGGATGGTAGTGCCTAGCATATAACAGGTACTTAATCAAGACTTGTTGAACTGAATTGTATTAACCAGTACCAAATTCAATGTTGTTATGACACCAGCTGCATTTATGAATATGTTGACCTTACTACCATTTAGTGAAAAGTGCTTCATTTATTTGTTTTGAGTTAACAAAACTATGAATACAGATCATGTTTTGTCTTTTTTTTTAACTTTTCAGTCTTACAGATAGCACTACCACATTATATTTCTCTAGCACCTGTAACTTTTCAAAACATTTTTACATGTTATTTCACCTTTATAATAACCCTAGCATAACTCATTTGAGAATCTAGGATTATAGTGGACCTAAATATGCATTTTTAGGACACAACTGACATTTACAATGCACATTTTGAGGAAAGCAACAGATAACATTCTTTACACAATGGACATTTTTATTGTAAAATTAATATAACTAATGACAAATATTTTTTGAGGAATAATGCAATAAATTGCATGCTTTTGTTCCTCAGTACTCTTTACAAATAGGGAACACAAAGAAGGCCATTGTAGCCTTCTGAAATTTCTACTTATCATTTTTATACTCCATTTTTAGAGGGTTGACTCCTGTTCTTTACTTTTTTGTCTCCTTTTCCTTAGCACATTTTTATTTTTACCTTTATGTTTTATTTTTGTAATATAAACAGATTCTAAGAAATTTGTTATTAATGGGCTTATTTATTGATTTGTACATCAAGATGGACGCTTGTATTTTAATACTTTGATGAAACTATGCTCTCACCAATATGAGCACTTTCTCCTGCCATAGAGATATCTATCATTGTACATCTTTTTGACTCTTTAAATCAATTAAGCCTCCTTATTAAATGGAGATAGCCTTTGTCAGTATCTCATCCTATGTGATTCAGTTCCATATGTCTTCTCTTAAGCCTTCCACATGGGGTCCACCTAATTTTTAGGGACTGTCTTCTACAGTTGTTTGTACAAATGTCAAAAAAGCTGGATTGGCCATCAGTTATCTCTTTTCCCTTGTAACCTGACCAAATCTTTGCTGTCATTCATCTGATGACTCCCTTTAAGCTGCTTCCTTTGAGCAATTCTATTTTTCCATTTTAGTAAAATACACTACAATTTTATTAATATGTAAACCATTTTAGAGATAAAATTAAAATAATGTAATATATACAGATATAACAAAAATAAGCATTATAATAATATTAATGCATTGGGTGAACTTGCTTTTTTTTAGTACAAAGCTTCTCAAAATGTGGTATCTTTGATGATACTGCTACTCATAATTCTTTTTCAACTACTTAACTTTTTTCTTTTATTAATCAGACCCTCCTATTATTCTTGACCCCCAATGAGAAAATAATAAATAAAGCCCTCAATATATCATAATCTGGCAAAACAGATTATTATTTTGGCCATGTCCAAAACTGTATGTCTCTGCATTTTAAGTTTACCACCTCTCTGGAAGGAGGTGTGTTTTTGGATTTGTGGTTTATCGTTGAGTTGATGAAAGTTCTAAATTCTTTCAACATTGTTTTTTTTCTCTGTAATGTTGTTATCCTTGTATAGATTGTTCTACTAATTCTACTCACCTTGCTCTGTATTTGTTCAAAAATATCTTCCCAATTTCCTCTGAAACTGTCCATTTTGTCATTTCTTATGACATTGTAATATTCTATTACATTCTTATCCACTATTTGTTTAACTATTCTCCAATAGGAAGATATACTTTTAGTCCCCAGCTTTTGGCTACCACAAAAAGGCCATTCAAAATATTTGTGTACATGTAGTTCCTTTTCCTCTTTCTTTGATTTCTTTGGGATATAGGAATAGTAGTTGTATGGCTAGACCAAACAGTGTTACATAGTTTAGTAACTTGTAGAATATAGTTTCAAATGGTTGAGCAGGTTTTACATTGACCATTGAGTTACTTAACCATAATACTTATAACTTTAAATCTTTAGTAGTCTTCCTTGATCTGCAGATATACAGTATCTAATAGGCCTTTGTTTTGATCAAAGGCTTTAAGAGGTCATTAAAAGCACATCCTAGTTTCCCAAAGAAATCTTAACTCACTGCCATTATCCTATTCAATTCAGGGCCTAGGTCATTATCAGTTGATAATGTATATATTCAATAGGCAAGATATAAATTGTTTAACCAATTGCATGTCAGAGTCTATACCAGAGCTGTCAAACCCAAATAGAAAGGACCCCTGTGGGCTGCATATTAACTAGAAAACCACAAGTTAACATTAACTATGTTGGGTTTTTTCATTTTATTTTGTTAAACAGTTCCCATTTACATTTCAGTATGGTTCAAGACACACTAGAGTTTTGCAGGGGTGTTGGGGGTGGAGAAAAACTACAAGTTTGGCACTTCTGATCTAGATAAGCATTTTTCATACGTTTGGTTTTTTCCTTAGTTTCATAGTGTGGATACTTATACCTAAGTTTTACAGCAATTGTGCCCCAAAGTATCCTTTGCAGTGTTCTAAGACTTGATGAAACCAGTATAATGCCATCCTTAAACAGGAGAATCTGGGGGATTTCACCATTTCTAGGCAATCTCTCTTTATGCTCAGTATATCCTATGTCAGTGATAAATACCTTTGGCAAGCATATGTCTCCTTGTTTCATTTTTTGCTTAATATACTTATGTTTAAGTTATTTGTGTTAGAAATTTCAAGAAAATTATGAAGTTTTGATATATGCTTAAGAGAGACCTCACTGGGGAACTTAAAGTGATATTTCATTCCATCAAGTCAAAATCTTTCTTAGAGTCAGCAGACAAGCAGAATGGGATCTTGTATTCTCCATACTTTTTAGTTCATTGTGTGACTATAAAAATATGAGGTCCAGTAGAATTTTAGTGAAAAACTGCCCGTTCCCCTCTGGAACCATCATCAAGGATATTCTTGACATAAATTGCTCATAAAGATTTTATGGAAATAGGGAAATAAATAATCAGTAATTATTGTTCTTTTCTTAGTTGCCTTTTTAGGTCTATGACATTTTCCAACTATTTGATAGCCTCATCTCTCAGATGTCTTGAAGTTTTATTCCATTAACACACTAAATTTTGCCATTTCCAGCATACATTATGAATATATTTGGTCTGTGCCAACTGTTTTTCTCATCTTTGTTTTTTCTAGTACTATTTCTATTTCTTTGTACATCATATCAGGATCCATGATGTTACAGTCCAAATATTATAGCTCCATTTTCATTGATGGAGAAAAGATTTTACTGTTGCTATATTGGCAGATCTTTTATGTTTTTCCTCTGTTCATTGTCTCCCTTCCAGTTTCATCCTTAAATGTCCTTAACATGATCTGAAATAATTGGGTCTTCCAACACTTTTTATATAAACTTGTTTTTTGTCCTCTACTACTTTTTGCATTTCTTATGAGGTACTCCCACTCATGTTCTTTTATCATCCTCTTGTGTATTTATTTTACAGATGAGTTTATCAAGGTGATTAAGTATTTGCTTGCTGAGGCAATTTCTTGTCTCTTACTTTCCTTACATTGATTAAACTCCTTCCTAAATTATAATAGCCCGTATCAATATTTCTTTTATCCCTATCCATTTTTTGTCATCAGCACCTTATTTAAATAAGTCACATTATAGTTGGCCTAATTACAAACCATTTCATAGATAACAAACTCAGGCCCTCAGACAACATCTAGTCTAGCACCTTCATTTTAGAAGCAAGGAAACTGAGACCTCAACAGTGAATTGCTTCTAAGAGAAAAGATAAGGGTGTTTGTTTTTTTTTAATTAAAAAAAGAATTCATAGAAAAGAGAAAGAGCAAAAAGAAAGGAAAAAAAGATTTTAAAAACCAAATAAGAATGTTAAAGGAAAAAATGAGAAAAGAAATATGAGAATTATAAAATAAAGTTATGAAAAGAGAACTAATAGCTTTGTAAAAGAGGTACAAAATATTACTTGAAGAAAATAACTACTTAAAAATTAGAATTGGCCAAATGTTAAAAGGGATACAAAACACTGCTAAAGATAATAACTTCTTTTTTTCTTTTTTTAAATTTTAAACATTTATTAATATTCATTTTTAACATGGTTACATGATTCATGCTCCCACTTTCCCCTTCACCCCCCGCACTCCCCCCACCCATGGCCTACACACATTTCTACTGGTTTTGTCATGTGTCCTTGATCAAGACCTATTTCCAAATTGTTGTTAGTTGCATTGGTGTGGTAGTTTCGACTACGTCCTCACTCATGTCCATCCCAACCCATGCGTTCAAGCAGCTGTTTTTCTTAAATGTTTCCTCTCCTGCAGTCCTTCCTCTGAATGTGGGTAGCGTTCTTTACCATAAATCCCTCAGACCAGTCCTGTGTCATTGCATTGCTGCTGGTATAGAAGTCCATTACATTCGATTTTACCATAGTATATCAGTCTTTGTGTACAATGTTCTCCTGGTTCTGCTCCTTTCACTCTGCATTAGTTCCTGGAGGTCTTTCCAGTTCACCTGGAACTTCTCCAGTTTGTTATTCCTTTTAGCACAATAGTATTCCATCACAAGCGTATACCATAATTTGTTCAGCCATTCCCCAATTGAAGGACATATCCTCTTTTTCCAGTTCTTTGCCACTACAAAAAGCGCAGCTATACATATTTTCGTACAAGTCTGTTTATCTATGATCTCTTTGGGGTACAAACCCAACAATGGTATGGCTGGATCAAAGGGCAGGCATTCTTTTATAGTCCTTTGAACATAGTTCCATATTGCCAGCCAGAATGGTTGGATCAGCTCACAATTCCACCAGCAATGCATTAATGTCCCAATTTTGCCACATCCCCTCCAGCATTCATTACGACAATAACTTCTTAACATTTCGATTAACCATATGGTAAGAGAGTCAAAACATTATTTAAAAAAAAAAACCAGACTCCCTTTAGAATTGAACAAACAAAAACTAATAATTCTAAGAAACAGCAAGAAATACTAAATCAAAAGGCTGAAAAAAGCAGAAGAAAATGAAATATCTCATAGGAAAAATGGTTGACCCAGAAAATAAACTGAGGTTAGATTCTTTAAGAATCATGTATTACTTGGAAGGCCTGAATAAAAAAAAATAGAATATTTCAAGAAATTATAAAGAAAAACTGTCCAGATATCTTAAAACCACAGGACAAAGTACAAAGCAAACAAATCTACCAGTTATCCTGAAAGAAACTCCAAAATGAAAATTCTCAAGAATATTAAAGTTAAAATTCCGAGCTTCCAAGTCCAGAAGAAAATACTTGTAAGTAACAAGAAAGAAAGAATTTAAGTACCACATAACTACAGCCAGGATCACTCAGAATTTGGAAGCCACAAGGCTTCAAAGGAACAGAGGGTTTTGCACTTTGGTATTCCAGAAGGTAAATAGTCAAGAGTAACTAACCCAGCAAAACAAGTATCATCCTATAGGGAGTAGCAGGGAGGGGTATTGATGTTTAATTTCAAACATTACTAATAAAAAAGCCACATAGGACTTGAGAGAAAACATTTAAAAAATGAGAGAAATCATAAGGAAATAAACAAGGGTAGACTGTTTATATTCTTCTTTTATGGGGAGAGGATAGAAATATCTCACTAAAGATCTTAGAATCTGTTAAGACAGAGGCCCTGGGTGTGATTCTAGTATGATGGGTGATCTCAAACGAAGAATGGAAGGGGGTAGCTAAGCAGATAAATGTCATGCCTCTTAAACCCCATTGTCTAACCTTTATCACTCTTGTGCTTTAGAACCAATACATAAAATTGATTCTAAGATGGAAGGGTAGGGATTTTTTTTTTAAAGAAGAATGGTAGGGGGAAGAGGAATACATTTGGAGAAGCAAGAAGAAAGAGGAAGAATGGAAAAATTGCCTCTCCTAAATGGGGTGCAGAAGGAAGAGTTTATACAGTAGAGGAGAATGGGTGACACTTGACCCTTACTCTTCAGAACTAGTTCAGGGAGGGAAGGATATATACAGTTGAGCCCAGAAATTCACCTTAACAACAGAGAAGCAGGAGGGAAAGGGTTAAGAAAAAAGAGGAAGGGAAAAATAAGAGGGAGGGTAGGTCAAGGGAGGTATTAGAAGCAAAAATAAGATTGAGGAGGGGATGTGGTTAAAAAAGAGAGAAGAGCAAGATGGCGGCAGAGTAAGAAGCAGCTCTAAACCTCTCCTGACCGAAACACACAAAACTCCTCAAGGGGACATAAAAACAAGTCCAGACGAACAGAGGAACCCCACAACAGGGCACAGCGTGGAAGGTACGTGGAATCGAGACATTTCCAAGCTAAAAAGGGCTCTCACTCAAGCGCGAGCTGAGCAACCGCCCCACCCCCACCCCCCCCACACTCACCTATAGCTCTGAACCCAGCTAAAAAGAAATAGAGCAAGTTTGGGGCACCCATCGAGTCATCAGCAGCTCCGGGACCTGTTCCTGAGAGCAGCAAGACTTAGGACCCCATTAAGTCAAGAACGCACGCGAAATCTGAGCGCGGGGGAGCAGGGAGTGGACGCGGGGCGCGCGCCCGCTGAGCAGAGGCGTGGGTGCCGGCTGAGCAGAGGCTTGGGTGGAGGTAAACACAACCAGGAACTAAAGCCTAAGTGGGGAACCAGTGCAGACGGGTATACGACTGTGGAAGTAGCTCCCTGAGACTTGTAAAGAAACCTCCTGCAGAGGTTCAAGCAAGGGAATCCACCAGGGGGCTTGACCTTGGAAAAAACTAGAACTCAGTCCTCAGGAGCCAATAGATCTCAGACAGACACTGAGAGCGAGGATAAACCTGAGAAGCTGCTGGGCTAATGATGGCTAAACAGTTACAGGAAATTCAGAAGAGAAAGAATAATAACAAAAAAAAGAAGTCTTTAACACTCGACAGCTTCTACACAGAGAAAATCCAGACAACCGAGCAAACAGAGGAGGAGAACAAACAACCATCCAGACCCTCCCCAAATAAGGAAAACTCCTCACAAGCTATGGAAGAGTTCAAATCTGAGATTTTGAGGAAAATGGAAGAGATCTGGCAAGAAAATAACAGCTTAAAAGGTAGAATCTTGCAACTGGAAAGCGAGGCTCAGAAACCAAATGAACTGATAAGCAAATTGAACACAAGAAATGACCAGATTGAAAAGGAATACCAGAAGATTATGGCCGAAAACAAGAAGATTATGGCCAAAAACCAAAAGATTATGGCCGATTACGAGAAGATTATGGCCGAAAATCAATCCCTAAAGGCTAGAATTGAGCAAGTAGAAAC
>NW_025373954.1:0-2987 GCF_016433145.1 Gracilinanus agilis
TTTTTTTCCTTCTCATTGGAACTGCTTCTTTTTGTAACTTCTGAATTCTACTTTTCAGGGCATCTTATCCAGTATGGATTTTATGACTTCCCCTCCATATTACTAGACCATGGGAGCTTAATTTCTTCTTTCTTGGACATCTTTGAAATCTGCTCTTCTGAATTCTAGAATGCTTTTCTGGCCTCCTTTTCTCTTCTATCAGAGATTCTAAGATGGAATAATCACTTAACCATAAGGTTCCAAATAGTCCCCCTTCATCATCCAGGTCCTCCTTGTTAAGAATTAGGTTCAGAATAGCTGTTCCCTTCATTGCTCCCTTTGTTCACTCTAGAATATAATTACCACTAAGAAAAGTCAAGAAATTATGAATTTATCTACATTTTAATAAACCAACAAGCTTTTATGAAGTGCCTAACCTGTTGTCAGATGTCGTGCTGGTAGTGGAGATATAAAGACAAAAATTAAACAATACCTTTATTTAACAAGCTTATAATCTAGCAAGTTGTTTGTCTTTTTGTTTTTGAAGAGGACCATTGACATCATTGGTGATGTCTCAATTTGCTTGTGCTTAGATTAAAGTGAGGCAGAATTTCATTAAGTCATCAGCCTCACTTTCTCTTCTAGAATCATCAAAGTCTTGTGGCAGGACAAAATTCAGGATGATTGGCCCAGAATGTAGTGGATGGCCTTGGCATTTTTGATATCTGACTAATTTAGTGCCTGCTTTAGCTCCCTTCATGCCCCTTGGAACAAATTATTCTCATCTGTCCATTCCAGCATGGGGAGCCTTTACATTCTTGGAGTAAATATACCTCTAATTCACCAGTGGGTTTGAGACCTATCAGTTACTCTCAACACATTTTAGCCTATCTGCTGAGATGGTTTTATTGGGATGTGACCACTGCAGCTTCTTAGAGCCAACAGATGAGAGTTGGGTGTTAGGTGGACACCAAAGGTAAATGAGCAGCCCTGAAAGAGCTCAGCAAACCCTCATACCACCAGAGGTACTGGTCCTATCTGCACACCCCATAGCTAGCAAGTAGTGAGAGCAAGTATGTATGCATCTATTAAGTTAAAATCTGGCCTCAGATATTTCTTAGCTGTGTGACAGCTCTTCTGCCTTAGAACCAACACAAAGTATTGATTCTAAGAGGGAAGGTAAGGGTTTAAATATATTTAAATATATATATGTGCATATATACATATATACACATATATACATACATATATATGCAAAATGAATACACTAAATAAGCATTTATTAAGCACCTATTATGTGTCAGTGATACAAATACAAAGAATGGAATAATCCCTATTTTCAAGGAGTTTGCATTTGAATGAGGTAATAAGTTCATTTATAAGTGTATAAAGAACATAGAATGAGAGAATAAATAGATATGAATCAAGGTAAACGGGAAGGTTTAGGGGTTGGGGAGTATCATGGAAAGTTTCCTGTAAATGGTTGTGCCTGAGTTGTGTCTAGAAGGAAAAAGGGGATTCTGTATGACTGAGGCAAAGAGGGAATGCATTTTAGGCATGAAGGATGGCCAATGCAAAGAAAAGATGTGGATGTCATTGTGTAGGAACAGAGAGCGAGAGAGGTCAGGTACAGTAGAGTGTCATAGAGAGAAGGGCAAGTATTTTACAAGGAGTAACAAGGTAATTTTTGGAGGGAGGGTAGAAGCAGCTGAAAGGATCAGAAGAGTATTTTGGTAGAAGATGGTATGTTAGCTTAGGTCTAAAAAAACCAAAGGATTTCATGAGATAGCATAGAGGAGGGAGGCCATTCCAGACCTGCCAGAGCACAAGAAGGTAGGAACTGGAGTGAGGCATAAAGAGCAAAAAGGTCACTTAGGATGAACTGGAAAGTGTTTAGAGGAGCCAGATTGTGGTGTGCTTTAAATGCCAGATAAGGGAATTATATTTGATCCTAAAGATAAAGAAATTCAGTAGCTTTCCTCATAATTAAAGTCTTGCCTCACTAAACTCTCTCCACACCAGGCTTGAGATTGGTTTTCTAAATTCCTTGTCCATTTCTTCTTTCTGTCCATGTGATCTATACGACAATATTCCTTCTATGTCTGCCTCCATTTATCTCCTTCTAAATGCTTTCCCTAATGGTTCCTGGATTTCCTTACAGGGACCTATATTCTTAAAATATTTAAATAAAGCACATATGCCCAGAGTTGCTTCCTCCATACTATCTCCTAATTCTGTAGAACATCTTCCCCTTTAAAAGGGAAAGAAGTCCCTAGTAAAAAGAGCAGAAATGTAGGAGGAGGAAACCAATAATCCTTTTCACATGTGGATAGAAGCAGTGGTCAGTTACCTACTGAATTTCCCCATGGGCCCCCACTTTCTGTTACTTTTCTCCCCTAACAGGCTCTGATTAACTTTTTTCCCTGGGAAACCTCAGGAACTTGTGAGCCGAATCAGCCATGAGGACAGATCAGGCAAGCCTCAGCTACTGGGGGCTAGATATGGAGCAGATCCAGGCAATATTATCATCTGCTCTGTGGGAGAGGAGGCTGGTGTACTCATTCTGTGGCCTGTTTTCCCCTTAACAGATGCAAGAAAGGAGCCCGGAAAAGGTCAGAGATAAATACAGCGCTCATTTGTACTGCATATTCAAAAGGACTCCTCTATAGAAAGACCCAAAATATATGTGTGTTCACTCAACCTTTGCCTGTCAGCCAGAGTATTCCAGATATGGAAATGACAGAACCACTGATGAAATTTTTGCAGGTCTGTGAAATAGTGGAGCATAAAAAAGAGCCCCCAAAAAGGAGTGTACTTCTCGCTGGACCCATCAGTCTGACTAGGGAAAAGGGAAGCAGTAGGAATGGCATATTAGCTTGAGAAATCACTCCCAGAAGGGAGAAAAAAGTTCATAAGTAGAATGCCAAAGAGAGAGAAAAGAGGTGCAGAATGTGTGTGTGTATGTGTGTGTGAGAGAGAGAGAGAGAGAGAGAGAGAGAGAGAGAGAG
>NW_025373955.1:0-4758 GCF_016433145.1 Gracilinanus agilis
TATATATATTTTTTTTTTTTTTTAAGGCAAATGAGATGCTGTCCAGGAAAACACTTTGAAAACTATCCCCCATGTGATAGAGCATTCTATAATGTATAGTTGCCAAAGGGAGGGTTATCCCCATGGCTGCTGTTCTTGTTATTTTGAATGATTAGACAAATAAGGTTCACCTGGTGTGGATATAACTGTTAAGTGTTAGCTGAGCTTCATCCTGAAGTGCGGCGATCGCGGCGGCATTCCGGAAACTTCTGAGTTCAGAACCACTGTGTGTAGGTACTAGAAAAGAGATCAGGAACCAGTCGGTCAGTTGACCTCCAGGTGGGTGCAACGGTATAAAGCAGCGATGAAATGCAAAGCTGGTCCAGCATGAAAGAAGACCGTGGCTCTCTAAAATGGAGTCAAAGGATCCAAAAGATCAGCTCCATTTTATGAGGCTCGTTCTGACTCTGAAGTGGCTGTTATCATGAAGAGGGGCAGGATGGGGCAGGGGCAGGGAGGGGGAAGGGAAGCTGTGGAGAAGGGGGCAGGGGGCACTGAAGAAGAAGATGAAGAAGATAAAGGAGGGCTTTAGAGCTGCTTACCAGCTTTGAAAGTGACAATGCATTTGAGACAGGCAAATTCAGTTGCATCCAGCCGAAGTTGTCTGAATCTGGCCACTACCTCTTGCAAAGCCTGGATTTCAGAGATGATCTTACTCAGCTTCTGGGAATCTGTATTTTCGCCATTCATGCCTAGAATGGGAATGTAAAATAAATATCCTAATATTAGGGCATTTTCATGATTTCATATTGATTTTTGACAAAATTCTGCATATAAATATCTATTCAATTGTCACTCTGAGATCTCTGATTCCATGTAGACTGACTATATTGTATGGAAGTTAATATAAAATCTTCTCTGGGATGATAACAAACACAGTAATTTGCATTTAAATAACAATGCAAGCAGTCATGAATACAACAAAACAACATTATTTGCATTTAAATATAGATTTATAAATGACAGGTATACTCTATTGTTCAGCAGGAATTTGTTATTCTTTACATGTTGTTCTTTTTTCAGTAATGTATTTTTATGGTAATTTCTACAACAAAGTCATTAAATTGTGCAGTTCTTACCAGATACAGCCAGTAGAGTGTTAGCATCAACTGGAATGGCCCATTGTGCTATTCCTAGAACAAACAGTTCTCTCCAAGCATCTTCCAAAAGCATCAGCTGTCATACAATAGATGTATAATAGAATATAGTGTATAATTTATAAATTTATAAACAATTTCAATATGTAAATTTCCATTATTTAAGAAAAACTGTTTTAAATGCCTGTCTTGGTAATTTCTCCTGAATATTTTAGCTTGCCTTTTATCTTTTTCACAAGGTGCCTATAGATAAAGTAATATGTACTGCGGAATCTATTTTCCTAAAGTTTGCCTTAGGAAAAGGTTTGCTTTTCCTTTCCCGTTGTCTTTTTAGTTCAGCCAAACCTAGGAATTACTCAGGAAATTAGTGCTCTATGAAATGCCAAATTGTAGCACACCGGAATGGCATCTAAAACGACTTCTCTGAATTATAATGCTGAAATTCTCAAGGAATCCTGACTGGCCTACTGGCTCTTACTCTCAAAGAAGAACCAAGGAATTAGCAGATCAAGGAACAGAATGTATGTGAGAGATAATGGCCATAGTACTCATCAAAGACAAGCATTAAAAGAGGAAAAATAGTGAAACGATTAAGTTCATCTGGGTTTCTGCATTTAACTGTTGTTTGCCTGATTTCTAAGATAAGCATAAAGGGACAGACTGCATTAATTTTTATGTGATGGGATAACAGCGGCGTGAAACCAAATTTTGGTTGTCTCCAAATTATCATCTTCAGTTCCCCTTGCCATTCATTCCCCCCCCCCCCCGAAAGCTGAAAAGAGAACCAGTTTATGTTTGACTTCCCCCTCTGGACATTTATTTGGAAGAGTTTTTAAGTGGCATAAAGATAAGGATTTTGAAAATGTAACAAATGTTAGGTAGATAAATAAAGATAGTTGATGAACATTTTTGAATGTTTTCTGCCTTCCAGATTTAGCAAAAGTATCTTATTTTAAGTGGAAAGGCTTTTTTTTTGTAAGTTCAAGTCTCAAGAGCTGATTTATTAAATATTCACCAGAAAAATACTTCTAATGACTCACACCTAGTTCTAATCTTTAAAAATTAATGCTTTTTCAAAGTTACTACATAAGGTAGAAGAAATTGAACTGACAAATTTGGAGTTTAAAAAAATCACCCAATTCTGACTATTCCTGATGGGTAATATAATTAGACCTTGTACAGATAAAGTAAATGTTTTGAATGTATTAATATGTAAGGAAATACATTCTATGTTTGAAAGAACTAGCACAACCTAATTAGGTACAATAGAATTCAAATCTTGATACATGTTTTTTTTTTTTAGGATTCTTATCTTTTGCTTCTCTAACCACTTTATAGTTTCTGATAGACCTTGTCTAGTAGTCCCTCTGAATGCATTTACCATAGCCAATTCTTCAGGAAGCAACCAAACGGTATTTTCTTTGTTGTCATTCACTTACAAAGTGCTTCTAGAAGGAGTCGTTTAAATATAATGAATCAAAATTATTTTATTCCTGGATAGGATGCAATTTGAGGTACAATATATAACTTAGTCTTTTTTGGACCATAGATTGTGAGAAATGTTTGTTTTTAGGGATTATAAAAAAACTTTAAGAATTAAATGAATTCTTGTCTCCAAAGAGGTTTATAATACACCTTGGGTTCCTACTTGCTCTTTATCTTCATATAATTTAGTGAGCCAGCCTCTGGGTATCATTTTCAGAGATAACAAAAGTGTGACTATAATGTAATGAGACTAAGTCTTCAGATGAGGAATGGAAATGTTTTATCATTTGTCAGTCTCATATCTTATTTCTCTCTTTCCTACTTTTCCACAGATTTCAAAAAAAGTTTAAATATATTTGGCAATGATATTTTAAAATTCCACTTGTAAGAAAAATATTTTCTTATATGTTCACTTCTAATAAGCTTCATTTAATTTTCCTCAAGTAAAGGAGCATTCTAACTGATGGAAATAAGAAGGGAAGCAGCAACCTCTGAAAAGGAAGTCTTTGTTTTCTTTCAGTTTACTGAGTTTTCCAAATGAATTTTATCTTAACAATTTTCTTGATGTGTCTGTGTATTGTCAGGACCTAGGCACAAGGGCATGCACATTTCTTTCTTTCTTTCTTATTTATAATTTCACTGGTGTATGGAACTTTTAGTTTAGAAACTCCATCCATGGATGCAGCTTAATAATTCATTCTGTAATTTATAATCTTTGGGAGTTTCTGGGAACCTGAGAAATTAGTGCAGGTAGTATTTGAACCCAGTTCTTCTTGACTCCAGGGTCAATCCCCTATTCACTATGTCATGCTGCATCTCACTTTGCACATACTAGATGCTGAATAAATGTTTCATTGAGTTAATTTCATGGTTTTATTTTTGGACATCACTTTGTTTTCAGTGGTTGTTTAGGCAGATGAGGATTTCAGGCGGAGGCATTTACTTGCCTGATAACGAGGAGTTGTTACAGATTATATCCCCAGATTCCTTGCAGCTTTGTGAAACTGGAATTAGTAACTCTTATTCTCTCACGTTCTCTTTGTTATTATTCTTATTGCCCAAGGATCTCAAAGCATATTCATACTTACCTGATCTTGTAAGGACAGAGTGGAGAAGGCTGGAACACTCTTGGCCCATTTAATGCTCATGAAAAGGAGTCTGGCAGCTGATTCACATACAGACTCAGTGGCCACTTCATAGAGATACATGGGGGCTCCATTCACCTCATGGGGATACTGGAAAGGAGAAAAAAAATAAAGCAAGCTAAATATGGGAAGCCAGAATGAAAAAAACACATCTTTAAAAAAAAAGAAAGAAGGATAAAAACCTTTTGCTATTTTGAATCTGAACTGAGAAGCTTTAGGAAAAGGATACACTAAGGAAAAAGGAAACACTAAATTTTGTCTAAACAAAGAATTAAAATACCACCATGTAGTTCGAGAATTATCACTTGTAACCCTCTATGAGAAGCCATACTCTGAACTAACTTTTTTGATCCCCTTGGAAGGGGCCCTATTTCAAAGTCCTTTTTGGGATTTCAAAGTATTCGATTTGGAGAGGTGGACCTTGGGTGAATCACTGCCCTCCTCTGGGAATTAGTTTTATCATCTGCAAAAATGAGAATGTTGGGCTAGATGATTACTAAGGTCTCTTCCAGAGTGAATAGACTCTATGAGACTCTCAGTCTTTTTCTATCCTCACCAACAAATTTACACAGGGCTGAGCCAAGTGGCAGGCCTGGCTCCCAATTTAGACAAGAGCAGCTTGTATTTGTGTAAATAAAAATAGGCATGAAAAAGTATAAATTAATAGGCATCCAAAACACAAATATGCATATGAATATTTTTAGAAAGGATTAGTATATTATGGAAATATTTCAATTAGACATTTTAATCATTCATAGAGCATTCTCATTCATAACTGACAACTTATTCATAGCAGCACTTTCCCATGCTTATTATACACATCAAGGGATAAGGAAAAAACATCAAATATTGTGTATGCATGTGTGCGCACACTGGTGCACAGGTGTTTTGCTTTTCTGAGTGTGTGTGTATGTGTGTATGTGTGTGTGTGTGTGAGAGAGAGAGAAAGAGAAAGAGAGAGAGAGAGAGAGAGAGAGAGAGAGAGAGAGAGA
>NW_025373956.1:0-3035 GCF_016433145.1 Gracilinanus agilis
GAGAGAGAGAGAGAGAGAGAGAGAGAGAGAGAGAGAGAGAGAATGAACACATAGATGGGTAAGTCAGGGAATGGGGTGGGGGGGGAATCTTCTCACTGTTACCAGATATCTGAAGAACTATTATGTTAAAAAATGGACATCAGACTTGTATTGGGTGAGCAAAACTAGGAGCAAAGCTAGGAGCATTGCCTGGGAGTTCTAGTGAGGCAGATTTTGGCATCATATCAAGAAGAATCTCCTAACAATTAGAGCTGCCCAACAAGGGAATTGGTTGCTTCTTGCACTAGTAAATTGCTTATCATTAGAATTCTTTGGGAAGAGACTGGCTTACCATTTGCTGGGGGTGTTGCAGAAGTTGGACTCAGTTATATCTAAGCTCTCTTTCTGCTCAAAAATCATGTGATTGTTAATGGGGTTAGGGATAGGGATAGGGAATGGAGCTGTGATTTCACTGATATAGAGGATTTCAAATGAGGAAAGTCCACTTAACAATGCAGGCAGGCACCTTCTCTGAAACCAAAAGATTTTCCTAGACTACTGAGAGGGTAAGCCATTTACTCAATGTCACACAGCCAGCACATGTCAGAGGCAGGTCATGAACTCAAGTCTTCTCCAAGACTAGCTCTCTATCATACCCAATGACATGCTGTTTAACATGATTGTAAGCCAGGACATCCTCTGTCATCTTAATTAGTTCCTTCCAATATCTTCATGAGCTAAGTAGAGATGACATTATTCTCTCAATGTTATCAGAGAGGAAACTGAGGCATAGTTTTCAGCCAAATAACTAAGATAAGACAGCTATTTAGTGGCAGAAAAAAGGAGCCCCATGACCTGCTTCCTAGTCCAGTGTTCTCCTTGAGAGACTGCCCATATCCTCTTGCTGTGAGTCATAGCTGTCCTACAACATGAGCAGTAGAAAGGATTTCCCTAGCAGTGAGTCTTGGTCTGTCCACTAGCATCAAGATACTTAATCCCCACAGAGGTTAGAACCAGAATTGGTCCGGTCCACTGTTATGCAGCTGGTTATCTGTGATTCTAGAGGTTACTGTTTACGTCTACTTGGTGCTACAGATTTAGGCTGGGCCTAAATGTAGGATTCGTTAACAAGTTTACATATGATAAAGGACGTTGGATAAAAGCATCAATGGTTTCTCCTAAAATAAGCCATCAATACTTTATGTAGAAATAATTTTTCTGTTTAGTTCTGGAGAGAGCATGGTCCTCACAGTATTGGGACTCAGGACTTGATAATACTTTTATTTGAGTGGAGTGAAAGAGAAGTATGAGACCTGAGGTCCTTCCAAAGAAGGCAGAGTTGGGTAGGATACCTTATGGGTGACTTTAAACATTCAGATTGCTCATGGGGCAGTGGAGTAAAGTGACATCAAAAGGGATCAGGGGAAGGAGGGACACATAACTTCAGTCACTTCATCTTTTTGTTAAGGGTAAGCCTTGGCACAGATGTTCTTGTTATTAGCTTCATTAGTTCCTGAGGTGAACAAGAGCCTAGAAGTCATAATTATCCATTTCATTAAAGAATTGTCCACTAAACATCTTTAGACTCCATAAGAGAACTGGCACCTTAACACAAGGCATTTCCTCCTAGTGTGCTCACAATTATGAAGCCAGAGACAGAAAAACAAAGATATCACTTGCCTGAATTGAGAAATCTCTGGGCCTGGAATCAGGAAGGATTGAGTTCAAATTCAACCTCAAACATTCACTGTGTCAACCTGGCTAAGACATTTAACCTCTATTGAACTCAATTTATTCATGGAGATAAAATGGAGATAATAATAACATCTACCTCTCAGGGCTGCTGTAAGAAACAAATGTATGAAATAATTTATATAACGTACTTTGCAAACCTTAAAGCACTACATAAAGATTAGTTTCTGTTATTAGCTATCACAATGCTGACCAAGAACTCCAGATTCAATTTTGTGAGCACTTATTAAGCAGAGAAATTGGCTCTGGGAATACATAATAATTTAAAAGTGCTTATCTTGAAAGAGCTTACACTCTTCTTGGGGAAAGGGCTGTAGAATACAGTAAGTACAGATAACAAACTTCAAAGTGATTCAATATTATTTGAAGAGGGAGAAAACCTAAATAAATGTGAGAGGAAGGGGTAAGAAATTTCTTAAATAGAAGATAACACCTGAGATAAGTTTTTAAAAAAATAAAAACCCTTACCTTCCATGTTGGAATCAATACTTTGTCTTGGTTCCCAGGCAGAAGAGTGGTAAGGGATATGCAATTGGGGTCAAGTGACTTGCCCAGGGTAACACAACTGGGAAGTGTCTGAGACCAAATTTGAATCTAGGACCTCCTGTCTCTAGGTCTGGCTCTGAGATAAGTTTTTAAGGAAATCAGGAATTATAAGAAGCAGAGATGGAAGGAAGTACATTCCCAAAATAATGGGCAGCCCAGACAAAGTTACAGAAGGAAGAGAATTACAAATAGGTCGGCTTGACTGGAATGGAGATAGTGTGAAAAGAAGTCATATGAAATGAGATATAGTGGAGGTCTTTAAAAGGCAGCCTGGGGACTTTTCATTCATTCATTTAATCCTATAAGCAATAGGGAGCCACTGAGATTTTTTCAGTAGAAGAGTGATATGGCCAGATCTATGTTTTTAAAAATAGCAAACACTATCACTACTGGGCATGTACATCTAAGAAGACCAAAGACCAAAAGAAAAGCCCAATATAAACCAAAATATGGACAACAGCACTATTTTTGAGTAGTGAAGAAGTTGGACAAAGAGAGTGTCCATTAACTGAAAAAAGTCTGATTAAATTGAGTTGTATAACTATATTAAAATATTAGTGTACTGGGGGCAGCTGGGTAGCTCAGTGGATTGAGAGCCAGGCCTAAAGACGGGAGGTCCTAGGTTCAAATCTGGCCTCAGACACTTCCCAGCCATGTGATCCTGGGCAAGTCACTTGACCCCCATTGCCTAAACTTACCACGCTTCTGCCTTGGAACCAATACACAGTATTGACTCCAAGACAGAAGGTAAGGGTTTA
>NW_025373957.1:0-2469 GCF_016433145.1 Gracilinanus agilis
CTCTCTCTCTCTCTCTCTCCAAATGAATGGCATCCCATAGAACATTTGTGGGTTAAGTATATTCCTATGAATAAAGAACCTCCCCTATGGCTAGATTAGTCAAGTTAAAAAAATAGGTTTTTATTGATATCTTTTTCACATTGCCTAGATTTCCCCCTATATAATTCTCCTTTCCCCCGCCCAAAGAGCCATTTCTTAAAACAATTTTTTAAACAGAAAAAAGAAAAGACAAATTTACCAAAGCCAATCAATATATCAAAACAATCTGGCTGTGTTCCATACTTTTAAACAATGTCCTCCCCACCTCCTCTCCTTCCATAAAGCAAAACACCCCTGGATTCCCTTCCAATCACCTCTTCCCCATTGTGCTACTTCGAATAGCCCTTTAATTATAAGCCCAAAGGATTATTTTTAATTGCCAGCTTTCAGTAATTTAAATAGATAGTTGTTCAGCCAACGCTTTTATTCTAAACTCCAAGATGGCTACAATTGCATGTTGAATTTTCCCCAGATGCTACCCTCTTTCAAGTCTTGCCAGCTGATGCAGATTACTCGATAGTTTTCTTAAAGCATGTCACTTTTTTACTTCATGAATTTAACTGGCAATTGAGATTAAGCATATGACTTAGGCAATAGCTTGGTATGTTTACCAGAATCAGAAGAAAAGGCACTGTAGGACTTAATTCCACTCAGTTTTATCACCACCTAAACCTCACCCAAGAAGTCCATTGCAACCTGACAATAAGGACAAACATTTCAATGCCTATTCGAGTTTGTTTTGGAATTTATTTTAGTGTTGGAATAAAAAGACACGTGAAAACAATAGTTAAATCTTTCTTGTACCCTATTTCCAGAGGCTCAGTTAGTTTTTGAACATTGTTGTGAAGGATTTCTACATGTGAACAGGAAGAGCCTTTAGCTTCCTTCATTCCAATTTGCATTTCATATTTTTGTATGTAGACTGACTCAGAGATAGCAGGTTGTGTAAGAAGTATAGTGCAAGAGGATTTGCAACAATGATACAAAGGATCTATGCTAAACATTCTTTAATAGTGGTAAATTCTTTTGAATAAATAATTGTACAATTATGTTACAGACATGTTTCTTCTGTGACAAGCCCTTGCATGCTTGAAACATTATAGGCGTATTTTTTGCAGTGATTCAAAATTATCATGAATATCATAAATTATCATGATTGTGTGCACAACAGTTTTGGTGCTCAGGTAATGATAATTTTAGACTCTGACTAGAACAATGTGTTCTTGAAGTTTCTCAGTCTATCATCAAATTGTTTCCAAGCTGCCATAAGGTTTTAGCATGCAAACATGACCAATTCCTGATAATAGTAGTTGGCAAGCATTTACTTCAAGTTCTCTATTTTTTTAAGTTTATAATTTAAGATTTTTTATAATAACTTAAAAGCTATCTTACCTTTGGTGTGAAACTATAACAGGTAATAACTGCTTTGTTATAGGCTCTTAATTGCAACCCAGAGGAAAGCAAGGAAAAAGGCAATGAATAGTTAATGATATTGATATAGAAAAAGAGAAACAGAAAATAGTTACCCTACTTGAATTGCTGAAGAAGCAGAGAGAAAAGGTCTCAGTACCTCAGTGGGGGCTGGAGCCATATGAAAGAGTATCTTATGGTTTTTGATTTTTTGTTAATGACATTTTCCTTAATAGTAGAGACTTAAACCATCACCTTAGACTATTGAGTCATGAATAAATAGGCTTGGGTAGCTGTAAGAAGACTTAGTAAAAGTAATAACTTTTCTCAGAGGCAAGCAGCATCATGCAAGTTGACTGTCTTCATTGCCCCTTTTTTTTAAAGATGTCCTTTTTCCCGCTGGCTAAAGAAGAGTCTTGGGCCTCTGACAACTTAGAGAGATATTGAGAAAGAATAAACATTCCTATATTGCAAAGATGTGGGTCATCGCAAGGAAGGGCTATTCCAGCAATGATACAATCAACTTTGCCCAGTAGCACAGCCTACTGGTTATAAGTGAAAAGCTCATCCATGAGATATATTTTTTTAATTGCTTTTCTTCTGTTTGGAAATTTAGAAGCTGTTTTACTTCATTTATTCCTGTTTCCTCTAAGATGAATAAACTATATTATTGCTATATGCATTGAAGATACCTATATGCAAACATTTTAATTGTTTTTTTCTGAATTTCTATTTTATGGTTATATATCATTTCATTTTTTCCTTTACAGCTTTAAGTTTAGAAAGAAATACATTTCATCGAGGCAGCTGGGTAGCTCAGTGGATTGAGAGTCAGGCCTAGAGACGGGAGGTCCTAGGTTCAAATCCGGCCTCAGACACTTCCCAGCTGTGTGACCCTGGGCAAGTCACTTGACCCCCATTGCCCACCCTTACCACTCTTCCACCAAGGAGCCAATACAGAAGTTAAGGGTTTAAAAAAAAAAAGAAATATATTTCATCATTTTGTTTCTTTGGGGAAAA
>NW_025373958.1:0-3187 GCF_016433145.1 Gracilinanus agilis
CCTCCCTTCCTTCCTTCCTCCCTTTCTTTCATTCCTCCCTTCTCTCCCTCCCTCCATCTTTCCCTCCTTCCTTCCTTTTTCCTTCCTTCCTTCCTTTCTTCCATTCCTCCCTTCCTTCCATTCTTCCCTTCCTTCCTTCTTCTTTCCTCCCTCCCTCCCTCCCTCCCTTTCCTTCCTCCTTTCTCTCCTTCCCCCTCCCTTTTCCATCCTTCACCTTACCACACACATTAATTTAATGCTCTATCCCTTATACTTTATATTTACCTGTTCAAGTGCTACATCCCCTCAGTAGAATACAAACTGTTGAGTAGAGATTTAAGACATGGTTTTGTGTTTGTACCCCCAGGACCGAGTATAGTCTCTTTTATATAATAAACACTTAGTAAATGAATGTTTATTTGTTGCATGATTGTAGAGCAGATTAATTTCCCATTCATTTTATGGTAAGCAGCCTCCAGGTTTCCAACTTTGAGTAGAATCTTCCATATTGGAACTAAAAATCTTTCTAACCACCAGACAAACTTAGGATGATTGTTGGAGCCACAGCAGATTTTCATCCATAATCCTTTTTTTCTTTAACCCTCATCTTCCGTCTTAAAGTCAATACTAAGTATTAGTTCTAAGGTAGAAGGAGCAGTAAGAGCTAGACAATTGGGGTTAAATGGCTAGTCCAGGGCCACACAGCTAGGAAGTATCTGCTTCCTTCTTGTACTCCCTCTCAGCCCTTGTAACAAAGGAGAGCAACAAGAGGAGTCCAACCAAGAGAAGAGCCAAATCTCACTGGTTATGGTGGTCCACACCCCAGCTCCAGGACCCCAGTTGGGCTGGTGGACCTTCGAAGGTCTCTCCTTCTGTCTAAATCGAAGGTTTGTAGCCTGGGATCTGTAAACTTGCTTAAAATTGTTTATTCTCCAACCCTATTTCAATTTAGGTGATTTTCTCTGTAATCTTTGTTATCCAGTAATCCTTCCTCTTTCTATTGAGAAAAGGAATATGAGCCTCATTATCTTCCCTGATACTCTTTCCCCTCACCACAGTACAATATTTCATAAAGATAGCAAACCTCTGGATTTCCTGTGTAGAGAGACAGATAGATGTTAACCTCTATTTGAGTGTAGATATGTTTGTCTAATTTGAAAAATATGAATGAAATAGACATCCTGACTTTTTTTCTCATAATGATTGGATAAGATCCCATTTCTTGGGTGCTACTAATAGATATACTAATAACAGGCTATTTTTTTTAGGGTGATAAGAAGCAAAAAATGGCTTAGTGTAGTGTAAGTGATTAGAGGTCTGATGTCTGAAAGGAGAGGAAATGGAAGTATCCACGTACTCTGTCTTCTTAGAAAATTTCTAATAGCTTCCCTGTCAAACAAATTATATGATTTCATTGGGGCCTTGGCAAAGAATTAAGACCAATATATGTTCAGTTATTCTGCTTGCATATTCTTCACATTGATGTTTGGAAATTCTCATGTATTTCATTCCTCTCATTTTAAAGAGAAATGATGGATTTTTGTTCCCTTAATGTAGGTGACTGGGGTGACTTTATTGTTTGTTTGTACACTGAAAGAACGAGAAAAAGGCCTGTTTTCTTCCTCCAGAATCATAAGTTTAGAACTGGAAGTGACTTTAAAGGATAGACACTAGGTTCAACCTTATCATTGTACAGATGAGGAAACTGAGGCTAATTGAGGTTTAAAGAAAGGTAATGGATACTCCTTTTTTTAACTCTATGACTCTCCACCACTCAGTTCTGTTAAAGGTAAAAAAATACAAGATGACAGGGTTAGGTTTTTGCTCTGGCACTTTTAGGCTAGGGCACCAGTTACATTCCATGTGGAGCTCTGCTTTTTTTTGGGAGCCAATATGGAATAATCAATTAAATGGTGGGAGTTGGCATCAGAAAAACCCGAGTTCAAATCCCACTTCATATACTTTTCAGCTCTGTGACCTTGAGCAAGGCAGGAATTAAATGTTCCTACTTTAATGCTACAGAAATGGAGGCTGACATTTGGAGGGTTGACAGTTTACTAAATTGGGAATCAGTAATCCATTAGACCCCAGGAATTAAACCACAACAAATTAGGAGAGAGAAGTATAGGGAGTCTGGGAAGGTCAGAGGATAGATTGGTGGAAATGGAGCATTTGGAGAAACAAAGAAGCCCTGACAAAGAAGGCTGGTCATCTAGATGCTGGGGGCCAGATAGGAGACTGAGCACACAATCGGGGAGCCCTAGAACAAGCAGATCGGGGCACACAGGGTCGCCGGCATTCAAGTGAGCCGGCCAGCTTTGGGTTCCAAGAAAGCAGCCCAGGACCTGCCAGAACAGTTGGGCAGTGGGAGTTCTAGTGGGCAGATTGGTTTCAGGGTCCGGGAAATCAGCCGAGACAGATTGGTTCTATTGGACATGCTTGTGGCTATTGATCTTAGGAAAGAATCTGCCTGTTCTGGGTCCTGGGATTATGCTACTTGCTGCGCCTGGCCAGGTAATGTTTCCTAGTTGTGTGCCAGCAGCCCAGGCGAGGTAGGGCTTTAGAGGTGCCAAGGGGTCCTGAATTAAGCAGAGACAGAAGGCCAGGCCTTTTAATGGAGCTCTGACAAAGATTAAAAAAGGATTACAACAAAACAACACCCAGTACCAATGCTGAGAAATCATGCCTTTAGCATCAAGTTAATTCAATTATTTTGGAATTATATGTACTTTTTTTGTGTGTGTGTGCGGATAAAATGCTGCATTTTTCTGGACATAATTGAAACTAATTGGAAATAGCACTGCATCCTAAAGGAGGGATTCTTTTAGTGTACTTGAGTGACTCCCTGGGAGCCTCGTCCTAGGATTTTTAAGTGAGGGGAGATCGTAGGAGGGGAAGGCTTTGGGGAGGAGGCAGAGACATTGCCAATTTTATGATGGCCTTTTCTTGCATCTTCAGGTATTCTTACTTGAACAAGCCCTGGAGGATGTGGAGAGAGCTTAGCCTAAGTAGCATCTTTCACATATTAACCTGTTAGGGGTAGGTTGTAGAAGCAAGGAAGGTTGAAAACAAAAGAGAAAGAATAAAGAAGATGATGTACTCCTTTGGAGATGATGATGGTCTTTGAGACATCATAATACTGCTACTATCTATCTATCTATCTATCTATCTATCTATCTATCTATCTATCTATCTATATCTATGTATT
>NW_025373959.1:0-3247 GCF_016433145.1 Gracilinanus agilis
TAATATATTTGATATATAACATCATATATGATCATATCATATATTATTTATAACATATATAATATGAAATAGAAAATATTTTTGTCTTTTAAAGTTCTTTAAAACCAAATATGTTACTTGCCTTATAAAAATATTATTGTTTGCTTGTTATCTTCCCATTGTACCATAAGCTCTTTAAGGCCAGAGATTTTTTTCCCTGTGCATAGAATTTTTTTGATCTTTCTTTATACCAAAAGTTCTTAGGATAGTGCCTACAACTAATGAAGTGCTTAATAATTATTTGTTGACTTATAAAGGTATCCCTCTATAAATACAGATCTACATTTTTCCTAAAAAATATAGTATCTTTTTTCTAGAATGCTGAGAAATTATTGTATGAATATGTAAACATATGAAATGAAAAAAAATTCTGATCTTTATATTATGGAAAGGATTTTATTTCCCCAGGAATGAGACTCTGGGACTCTAAGTCAAATTGAGTATTTTGAGCCACTGTAGTTAAAGGGAGATGATCAGAAAAAGAAATCACTTGTTTCTTTTGGGACCAAATAGTTACAGGATAATAAAATTAGAGTTACATATCCAACAACTAATAAACTAATGCAACCTCGTGAAAGCAATCTAGAGGGAGATCAGGAAGCAATGCTAAAAATGAAATATGAGAAATAATAGGAATTTTGAGCAGAATGGTGAAGCGACTTTACAAATCAAAAAATCCTGTGTAAACATCATGACTTGAATAATATCAGCAACATCAAAAGTAAGAGGAAATTAAAAAGACTACTGGAAACATATTTGTATTTTTTAGTCAGGAAAAGTATGAAGGGCCATTTTAAACTGAAAGGACTTTATCAAATAAGGAAAGAAATCAGACTTAATGGAAAGCATGAAAAAGAGAAGTACATTTGACAATACAAAAGGAAATTTCAATAGGGTGAATATAATTCTGACCTTAGCCTAAGCAAAGTGGAGATAATGAAAGCGGGTGTTAGATTATTACCAATTTAAAGTTAATAGCAAACTCCTAAAAAGCCCATAGAAAAAGGGACCTTGGCCAAATTACCTCTACACTGGAGAAAATATTTTGTTTTAGCTAATGTGGTAAAGGATTTATGAAATTGAAATGACAGAGAGTAATTAGAGAGGCCACATTGAATTTCAAAATTGACTGAATCATCCAATCACACTGTTTTGAGTATAACCACACTCCTGCTCCCTCTCCTTTGGCCTGTGCTTCCTAGCTATATAATGACTAGAATAGATTGACAGCCTTAGCATAAAAGTAGTTATATTAATCCTACTAGGGTATCTCATTGAAAAGGAAATGAGTGGCTATAGAAATATAATCTCTATTTTCTTTACTAAAGGGAAGTTTAGTTTAATAACCTTGAGGAAAATGTCAACACTTTTTGAAAAGAAAATATTAACTCAAGATGCCTAAATCCAGGAAGGACTCACTCAGCAGAACTTGCCTAACATTCCCTTCCAATCAACTTTAAAATAATGCCTCAAATCAATTTTTTGGAATGGCAGTGCCATAAAAAGATCAAAGGGAGGCATTTTTCCAATCTACAACAATTTAAGAGTTCCACAGAAAAGATCTCCAAAAATGGGATGAGTGCAGGTCCAGAACATTATAGGAATAACTTGGAGATGACTGCTACAGAAGTAACAGCAATTTCAGGAGATCTCAGCTCCTGAAAGGGTAAGGGAATTGGAAAATTAGATAGAAAAAGCTTACAGGGGAGCCTCAGCTGGCACAGATTTGCAACTCTTTTGTCCATAAGCAATTTGGGGTCACAGTTCTAAGGAAGGGAGTAAATCCTGTTATCAGCCATAAGGGAACAGGAGATCTGATTTCAGATCCAAGCCGAGAGAAGACTAGTATTTTCATCTGCAGAAAAGCAGGGATAATTCGTAGGTAGAGACAAGAGCATAAACCAGGGGAGCAATGACTACCCCCTCTCTGGGTTTATACCACCTTAGAAGCATTGAAAAAGCAGACACCCAGAACTAGCTCTCTAAATAGCACCATTAAAAAAGTCAGAAGCTTGGTAGTGTTCCCTCATACACAGGGGAAGAGACCACAACTTTATTATGAAGTTCAAGATGAAGAAATAGACAGTGAAAATGAACAAAAAACAAAATAGAACCTGACCATACACAGTGTCTAGGAAAAGTAAGACATGAATTTAGAAGAAAGCAACAATATGAAAATAGCTACCAGCAAAGTTTTAGAGGGGGAAATGGTACTTTGTTCAAAGGCTAACAAGAAATCCTGAAAGAGTTAAAGGAAGATGAGTGGTATAGGATAAATTGGGAAAATAAATGAGATTGATGCAAGAAAATTATGAAAAAAAATTAAAAGCTTGGGAAAAGAGGCACAAAAATATACTGAAGATGTTGTGGATATTTTGAAACTGTATCTGTTTGTTAGTAAGAAGGGTCAGCTGGCCAAACTTTGTAATGAAATTGTTTAGGCTGAGAAGAACAGTGAGCCCTGTATAACAGTAATGCCCTTTGAGGAATAGGGACTGATACAGCTGTGGAGGCAGCAGATAAAAACAAAACCTCTGTTTATTAAGGTTTATAAGGATTTAAAAGGTTGAAGGAATATAAGGATAGGATTCCATAAGTCTAAAAAAAAAGGGGGGGACTAACTCAACCATACCCAACTCAAGGTCTCTCATGAAAACTACTTCCATCAACCACACCTGTGCTCTCTCCTTATCACTAAATTAACCCAATTTCTGACTATATAATGTATTTCTAATAATTGTTACTCTTATATATTATAAGTTACTGCCTCCTTGTAGTTGTTCAATTCAGTTGTTCCAGTCAGTCAGGGTTTTTGGCCTAATGGCTTCTGATCTGGAATGGACAAGGCCAGCCTACTCCATTCTGTAACCAAAGAGGAACAAAAAACAGATTTTCTTCTTCTAACTGTTGGTCTTCCTTTCACAGTTCCCCAAAACTTCCAACTCCTCTTCTTTCCAAAACTGTACTCTGGTTCAAGGAATTCCCAAGAGCCAAAGTTTTTGCCTTCTCTCTAGACAGGGAACAGAGAGAGACAGCTGGACTTAATGGAATTTCCAACTCCTCAGGTTTCACAGAATTCCTAAGCTCAAAGTTCCATCAAGGCAGTTTGATTGTCTAATAGGATTCACACTCCTGTCACTAAAACCCCAAATCTATTTCCCTTTAATAAAGGAAATAACACCTTGAAATATATATATATATATATATA
>NW_025373960.1:0-3854 GCF_016433145.1 Gracilinanus agilis
ATGTATACATATATGTATATACTTAACTTATATTTATATAATTTATATTTAATACTAAAATATAAAAATAAAATAATAAAGCCTGATTTTTCTATTTTATATAAATGTCAAAACTGTTCTCACTTTATTTTAGGCTTCTTTTGTACATCTCTTTTTTATCTCTCAGCAGATATCTCAAAATTATTTTGTATGAAGCTGATATAACAATCCCCTGAGTTTCTTGTGAATATGGGTTATAAAGCTTACCTGAATAATCAGAAAAGGGATGCCACGGTTGGCTGCTATCACGTCTTTGATGGGAGTTCCAAAAATTAAGGAACAGAGGGCATAAAAGTTTCAACCAATCAAATTCAAATCAGTAAACATTTTAGTACCTACCATTTTAGGTCTCTAGTGAAAAGACATGGGTTAGAAAAAATATATAATCTCATCTCATGGAAGGTGACATATATAACCATAGTATTATGATTCTCAGTGGATACAATCAAGAAAAAGGCAAACTAGCTTTGAATTTGTCCAATTTTCACTGAGTTGTCTCCAACTACAACTATCATGTTAACAAAATGCAATGGATAACATTAATCTTAAATATGGTATGTATTTCTAATGTTTTCCTTAAGGAAGCAATCAGTTCAGATTTATCTAACTCCCATCACTTGAAGAAACTTCTATAGCTATAATTAGGTTTTCTTTTTTTTTTTTTTTAATTTTCATCAAACCCTTACCTTCCATCTTGGAGTCAATACTGTGTATTGGTTCCAAAGCAGAAGAGTGGTAAGGGTAGGCAATGGGGGTCAAGTGACTTGCCCAGGGTCACACAGCTGGGAAGTATCTGAGGTCAAATTTGAACCCAGCACCTCCCATCTCTAGGACTGGCTCTCAATCCACTGAGCTACTCAGCTACCCCCTAATAAGGCTTTCAATAGCCCCAACTTAGTAGAAATTATTGAGGGGATAATAAAATAGACCTAGTTACTCCATTCATTAATTAATTTACATAACTCTATAGATTTATTGGAAAATATTCAAACTTTCAATATTTTGGAAAATAGATAAATATTCAATGGCATGTTACAAACAAGCTTTAATACCTAGTTGCTTAGTTGTTCACCCTAGTACATCAGAAGAGAAACAACACAGATGATTAGTCTAAGAAATCCTGGTCCTTTTTATTTATTTAATTATTCTTTTTACTTTTTCTAGATCACATCAATACAACCTTTAATAATAATTTTCTGACATTTGTAATCCATGTTATTTTTCTCCCTCCCACTCTTCTACCCTCTATGAATAGGCAGGCGTTTTGACTTAGGTTGTACTTACCTTATCACACACTACACATTTTCATGTTCATCATATTGAGAAACAAGACATATTGCTTATATTAGCAAAATAATTCATGCAGGAAACAAAGTGAAGAATGATATGTTTCAACCTACATTCAGACTTCATCTATTCCTTCTCTAGTAGTGGATAACCTTTTTTGTTATGAGTCCCTGAAGTTGTCCTTGATTATAATATCAACAATAGCCTTGTTGATAATAGTTAAGTCATCCACAGTTGATCAATCATAAACTATTGTTACTTTATTCAACATTCTCTTGATTCTGCTCACTTCACTTTGAATTACTTCATATAAGTTCTTTCAGGTATTTTTTGTGACCATTTTGTTTGTCATTTCTTATGGTATAGTAGTATTCCATTACAAGCATTTATACAACATATTTAGCCAATTCTCAATTGATGGACATCCCTTCAGTTTCTAGTTCTTTGCCAACAAAAAAAGGGCTACTATAAATACTTTTGCACAAGTAGGTTCTTTATCCTTATCTTTAATCTCTTTGGGATATACATCTAGTAGTGACATTTCCGGGTCAAAGGGTATACACAGTCTTATGACTCTTTGGGCACAGTTGCAGATTGTTCTCCAGAATGGTTGTATCAGTTCACAGTTCCACTAACAGTGTACTGATGTCCCAGTTTTCCCACATTCCTTCTAATGTCTATTATTTTCCCTTTTGGTCACATTAGCCAGTCTGCTAGGTATGAAATGCTACCTAGGAGTTGTTTCATTTTGCTTTCCTCTTATTAATAGTTGGAGAATTTTTTCCATATGACTAAAGATAGTTTTAAATTCTTCATCTTCATAATATTTTTGATCATTTGTCAATCAAGGAACACTTTGTATTCTTATAAATTTGACTCAATTCACTATATTTGAGAAATGAGGCCTTTGTCAAAGACAACTGGTCCTGCTTCTGTACAGGAGTAATTTGATCAGTGTCAAAAGCTTAGGGACATTATTTTACATGCAGTAGAGAAAAGAGAGCTGGAACCCTTTTCAAATCTACCCATTGATTCCAGTCACCATTTAAACAAATTCACGAGTCATCCATATAAACACAGGTATCTATAGTTCTGCAGCACAGGGATAGAAACATTCATTGATCTAATAATCATTCGACTTTATTCAGACTCCTTGCCTTTTTATGGGGACTAGGGACATAGTCTTCATAGACAGATAAATATGGATACTCTAGTTACATACAAACCCTTTATTAATTGCAATAATCTGCAATAAAAATTACAAAGAAAAAGCTAATTGCATTGACAGGATAGTCTCCTAGGAAGTCCCTTCATTGATTAAACAATAAGTCCAGTAAAGCATGAAAATGATGAAAAAGATTTTTAAAAAGCCTAAAGTTTATAAAATCTATGTTAGCAAATCAGTAAATATTTACTAAGTAACTACAATACTATATGCCAAGCACTGTGCTAAAAACTAGGGATACACTAAAAGGTAAAAGATGGTTCATGTCCTGAGACAACTCATTCTAAAGGGAGAGATAACATGCAACCAATTATATGCAAACAAGTTATATCCATGATAAATTTAAAACAATTCATAGATAAAAAGGCATGAGAATTAAGGGGAATCAGGAAAGGTTTGCTGTAGAAGTTGGGATTTTAACTGGGATGTAAAGCAATTCAGGATTAAGATAGTCTAGGGAAAGCAGGAAATGGAGATAAGGGAGAGTATTTCAAGCATGAAAAACAGCCAAGGAAAATGCCTGGAGATGGATGATGGAGTATATTGTTTCAAAGAACATCAAGAGACATGGCCATTGCAGGGAGGAAGATAGAAGATTGGAAAGGTGAGACAAGTGGAACACTTATCAAGGGCTTTGAATGCCAGGGAATTTTATATGATCCTGGAGGTGATAGGTAGTCACTAGAATTTACTGAATGGGGAGGGACTCATGTTGCCAGGCCTGCACCTAAAGAAAATCAGTATGACAATCAAGTGAAGGGTGGGTTGGGATAGGCAAAGATGAGGCAGGAAGGCCACTTAAAAGGCTACATTCTAGAGATTTGGTGCTAGAAGCATACATTTGGGTAGTGTCAGTGTCAAAGGAGAGAAAATAGTTTATATCAGAGGTATAAGAAAGACAAAATTTATAAGGCTTTGTAAATGATTGGATACAGAGGTTGAGAGAGAATGAGGATTTTGCAAAGATGGTGATATGTTCGTTATTAGTAATAAGAAAATTAGGAATAGCAGAGAAAGGTCAAGGTGGGTAAGATAATTTAGTTTTGGACATGTTGAAATTAACATAATGATGAGACATCTAGTTCATGTCCAAGAGGTATTTGGAGGCAGGGAGAGTGGAAGTCAGCAGAGTAGTTAGATCTGGATAAGTAGACTTGAGAATCATCATCAAAGAGATAAGTGAATCTGTGGAACTTGTGAGATCACCAAGTCAAATAATATAGGAAGAGAGGCAAAGAGAAGAGAAAAGAGAAGAGGAGAGGAGAGGAAAGGAGAGGAGAGGAGAGGAGAGGAGAGGAGAGGA
>NW_025373961.1:0-4566 GCF_016433145.1 Gracilinanus agilis
AGGAAGGAAGGAAGGAAGGAAGGAAGGAAGGAAAACCTCAGGACAATTAGGTAGGTAGTCAGGCCTGGAAATAGGAGGTCCTGAATTCAAGTGTGGACTCAGATACTTCCTAAATTCTATGACTGAAGGAAAGGGTTTAAAAAGAAAAAAAGGGACATTTCAGAAAGAGAAATGGAAGAGGAACAAACTCTTTAAGCAGATACCACTTGTGTTATTAGAGAGAAGAAATGAACGCCTTTTACATCTTGTTAGCCTATTGGGCAATGCTCCTGCTACCCCATGGTAGCTCCATGTCCATACAGGACAGCAAAGGAAAAGGGCCAGTGACCCTCTTTTCCTGAGCTATAAAATGCACATATGAGCAAGGGCAGAAGCATACATATTTGCAGAAACTGAACATTATTGGCCCAATAAATGGTTCCCAGATTCAAGAAAAAAGAAATGATGTCTTATATTCTTATTGAAATTTTTTCCTAACGGGCAGTTAAATTCATAAATCATAGGGCTGTAAAAATCTATGAATTAGGATATTTAGTTGAAAACGGCCATTGAGTGGACTGTCTTCCCACACAGAGAAAATTAGGTCTTTCACATAGACAGCTGCTCTTCTCTGTTCTGCTAAGTAGGTCAGCAGTTTTTTTAAGGTGACTAATAGCCTACATTTAGGAAAATGTAATACTGTGTTTGCTAAGCTTAATGATAGACAAAGACAGAGAACCTCAAAAGCTTTAGAAATTTAATATGAGTTTGGTAAGCATACAGAGGACCACTTGCTTAGCAGCAGCTTTTCTAAAGTTTGAGATTCTTCCTCCCTTCCTCTTCCAGGATCTTCTCTACCATTATTTCCCACAAGTGTCTTCTCCCTCTTCTTCAATATCCTTTCCCTGTAAGACTAAGCCATAGCTATGTTTCCTACCTTATTAACAACCAAATAGTTTCAGGTTCTGGGCCAGGGAGCACTACCAACAAAGAAGCACTTTACTAAAAACCACTTCTTGGAGTCAGTCAGCTGACAAACATTTATTAAGCATCTATGTGCCAAGTACTGTGCCAAGGTTCAAGAGATAAAGAAAGGCAGAAAAATATATAAAGGCAAGAAACAATTCTTACCCTCAAGAAGCTTACATTCTGATGGGAGAGAGCATGCAAGCAAATAGCTATGTACAAATAAGATATATACAGGATACCCTGGAGATAATCAACAAAGGGAAATCATTAGCACTAGGAGGTTCTGGAAAGACATCTTCTAGAAGGTGGGACTTTTAGCTGAAATTTGAAGGAAGTGAGAAGGCAGAGAAGAGGAGAGGGAGAGTTCCAGGAATAGGGAGAAATGCCTGGAGTTAGCATATGGAGTGTCTAGTTTGAGGAATTACAAGATCACTAAATCCCAAAGTAGATGGTAGAAAGGTATAAGAAGACTAGAAAAGTAAGAAGCTAGGTCTTTAAGTGCTTGATTTTTCCTTACTCTAAAGTGGATATAAAAATTAAAGTTTATCGATTAGATGGGTCTTACATATGCTGAGACATTTTGGCAGAATGGAGAGCTCACCTTGAAGCTAGGAAGACCTGGGTTCAAATCCCACTTCTGACTCATTGGTGCTCTAGGCTATGATAGCCTTTGTTGGCAGAAGGTTTCCTCATCTGGGAATTCCCTATACCAATGAAATCACAGGCCCTTTCCCTACCTCACTTCTATCCTCAGAGATATTAGAAGAGAGCTATTCTTTGTATATTTTCCTCAAACTGAAGCTATGGAAGCAGTTCCCATATGGTTCAGTTAGCTTTGCATTGATCTTTCTCTAGGAGTGCATGCCTAACTTTGTCCAAAATCCATGGAGCACAGGATTAAGATGTAAAAAGTGCCTTACATATCATCCAGAATAATCCTGTTAGTTTATTTAAAGATGAAAAAATTGAGGCCCAGAAAGTTAAAGTGACTTGCCTAAGGTCACAAAGACAGCAGAAGAGGTTGGATTTGTATTGAGCCTTTAGGTTTCAAATCTAATCCTCTTTTCATGATGTCTCAGAGTAGCAAACCCAGTCAGCTGTCTTACTCTGATCACCAAGGGGATCTGGCAAGAAAAATGTGGGAAACGCCTAAACATTTCGTATCCACCTAAGGTAGGCTAGCCTTGTTCACTTCCATCCATTCAGAGGAGGGATCTGTCTTTATTCCAAAATTCTCTCCCATGAAATTTAATGGGGATGAAAATTTAATGGGGGTGAAAATCAAAGTAGCATTTATTCCAAAGCTATTCTGAAATATTGACATAATGTAAGCAATTCTTCTGCTTGAGGTAATCAGATCAAGTTTCTGTGAAGGATTTAAAGGCACTGAACCAGAAAAAAATGTTAATTGAGACTCATGATGTTTCATATTGTGTTTCATAGAGTTTTAATGACAATCCATTCTCTACACAGCTGCCAAAATAATCCATGAGTTCCCTGAAAGCAGAGGCTGTTTATTATTATTTCCTTTTCTTTGTATTTCCAGTGCTTAGCTCAATGCCTAGAAGATAATATTTCAGTCTTTTTTCAGTTATGTCCAACTCTTTGTGACCCCATTTGGGGTTTTCTTGGCAAATATGCTGGAGTGGTTTGTATATCCTTTTCCAGCTCATTTAACAGATGAGGAAACTGAGGCAAACAGTGTTAAAGTTACTTGCCCAGGGTCACCCCACTAGTAAGTGTCTGAGGTCAGACTTAAACTGAAGAAAATGAGGCTTTCTGATTTTCAGGCCAGGTAGTCTAGCCACGAACTGCTCCCTAGAAGATAGTTGATTGATTGGTTTCCTAAGTCATGTCATTGCATCATTTCCCAGCTCAACTACCTTCTGAGGTTGTCCATTGCCTATAGGAAAATACAAATTTCTTAAGTTAGCATTTAAGGCCCTCCTTCATCTGGCTCCAGCTACTTTTCCAACCTAATTTCACTCTACTCTCTTTTATAAATGGTCCCTGTATTTTAAAGTTGGGTATTAACTGTTCTCCTAACTCAACATCCCATCTTCTACCTATATACACTCCTAAAAACCATTCCCAAACTTGGAATTTCCTCCTTCTCACCTTTGCCTTTCAGAATCCCCATTTTCCTCCATGCTCAGTTTAGGTGTCACCTCCTGTGGGAAGCCTTCCTAGATCCACACCTTCTCCCTCCTATTTCCCCTAGTTTTCAGGGCTCTCACCCTCCTCAGTCTTCTTTGCACAATTCCCATCTGTACACATTCTGTATCTCGTCCCCATTCTCCACTCCCGGGTAAAAATAAAAGGTTCACTCTTAGGGAGTAGGAAGAGTTTCACTATGGTAGTTTTATTCCCGGAAACTAGCATAGCACCTGGTATTTGGGGTTTATTTGATGTGATCTGTAATCATTAATGTAAGAAACTCCTGGTGAGAAAATTTCATCTAACTGGACAGATTGGCAGCTCTTATTCTCTTGGACAACTGCCTGGGACACAAAGATGGGTAAGCCATTTGCCTAACTTCCCCCAGTCATCATGCAAGAGAGGAAGAAAGTGACCCTCAGCTCTACCTGATTCTAACACCTACTCTCTGTCCAGTAAGTCCAAGTGCCTCTCAGTGTTTGGAGCACAGCAGACCTTTAAACAATACGTGTTATTGATTTAAACATTTGTGTTTTTCATTGAATATAATTGAGTCAACATTCTCTTTGGGAAAAAAAGGAAAAGAGGAAAAACAAAGATTAGTCCATTGTGGGGAAATATTACTGATGATTTTTTTTTCTAAGTGGTTGAACACACACACAGACACACACCAACTCAAAAAAAGATTTCATCCATCCAAATGTAACTGCTCCTGCCAGCACATTTTATGATGAATCATTAAAAAATCAAAAGCCTAATCTACTCTAAGCAAAGAGTAAGTTAACTATATGCTTCTTCAGCAAAAACCTTCAGATTACGAAAATTCCATGCAGACACTCATATTTTTTCCCTGGGTACAGCCAATTACATCAGAATTGTTTATTCATTGCTTCCCATATAAGGGATAGTAATTATAACAATAAAAGCTAACATTTGCATAGCACCTACTATGTGTCAGGTACTTGATAACTATTATCTCATTTGATCTTCACAAAACCCTGGGAAACAGGGGCTATTATCCCCAAAGTTAAGATGAGGAAACTGAGGGAAACAGAAGTCAAGTGATTTGCCCAGGTCACTGCTAATAAATGGCATAGCTAATAAGCATTTGAGGTTGGATTTGAACTTTGGTCTTCCTGACTCCAGGTCCATTGTCCTATCACAAGGTGCCATCATCTAGTTGCCCATTCACCAGGAGTGTTCATTCTCGAACCATTGCAAACAAAAAAGAATCCTTCCTTTTTTTAAGGTCTTTCAGAAATGTTGATTTCCTAATTTCCTCTGACATATTTCATAAAACATTGGTTTTATGAAAGAGAATTGTCAGAAAATTCTCTTTAATAAATATCTTGGTTTCCCCACACTTCAGGATAAGCCTGTTCTGTTGTAATCAGTCTCCTTTGGAAATGGAGAGCAGTTAACCCTCCGTCCTATTTGAAGTGCCTTTGATATATATATATA
>NW_025373962.1:0-2176 GCF_016433145.1 Gracilinanus agilis
ATAATTAATGTAATAATAAGGGCACAATATTATGTCCTTAATAATTGACTAATTAATTAACACTCTTAGAGTTGTCTAGGTCACTAAAAGGTAAATTGACATCCATAGAATCTATCAGAGAGCCCAATTTGAGCCAGAGGTAATGCTCCAAGACAGGTCTCACAATTTCTCTCCACCACACTCAAGCTTCTTCTCATGCAATTTCTTGCCTAATATTAATTTTGATTTGTCAGTTTCTCCCAACATAAAAGGGAAAATGCCACATGGTGCCTTTAATTTTTTTTTCCAGGAATACTAAGTATTTCATGTTTATGAATGACAGGATATTTTTATGGAGTGAGAATGGAGAAATAGCAAGGAAAGACAGAGGGAATTTACCATGAGGAAACAAATTCCATGGCACATTTTATTTGTTGCTAAATTTAATTTGAGCTGATAGGAAGCAATGTTCTAAACCAGATGTTTGACAAACTTTATAGCTCTATAGGTATGCAGGGTATATGTACATGCAGGAACACCTAACAAACAGATGTTGTATCTTTAATGAGGGGATTTATTCCCTTACCTACTGGGCTTAATTTGATTTAATAGTGTCATTTATGTGTTTGTACACAACCCCAGAGGCATTTGGATAATGAATGCATTTTAATAAATCAACATTATAAATAGTATGGTATTTCCACTGGAATGTGGACATTCTGAAGAACTACAGGAAAATAAAAACTACTAAATTAATTACAATTTTCGAGGGCAGACTCCTGGAAAGCAGTATTTGCACTGCTATTTTAAAGCGTCTTCTAGTCTCACTATTCTCATTTAACACTCATTCCTTTGAATCCCGCTGGAGCAATTTTCCAATCTTTTAAATGAATGTTTTAGAAAGGGTATTTGAAGGCGATGTTTATTGGCAACTGCTTCTACCTTATAGGGATTGTCTAAGCGTCTAGCTCTTTGTGCACTCACAGTCCACTTCTTCCCTCTGCCTTTGTACAAGTTGGCGTATGTCTAGAAGGCACTCCCTACTCTCCATGGCTTTCTGGATCAATTCTTAGCTTCCTTCAAAGCTCATTTCAGGTCTCACATCCTATTGGAGGCACTTAATTATATCTTAGTGCCTCCCCAGTGTCAGGGAAAGCAGGGAAGGTCCCCAGCATGTTAAGCGAGTCCCCTTGTAGAAAACATTAAGGAGGACATGTGCAGGCATAAACCAGCCTGGGCAGTCAACAAATCAAAGACTTATTAAGTGTCTATTATGTGCCAGGCCGTGCTAAGAGTTACGGCTAATGTGTAAGCTGTGTCTTTATTGAGGCTTTCAACACAGTTAAAATCAATATCCATTTGAATGTTTTAGGTATTAGGCCCAGATCTAACACAATGCTTTTCCATAGTTGGTTCTCAGTGTATTTTTTTAAATAAATGAATTATAATGTAACTCCCTTATGAGATTATGTGTTCTAAAGAAAAGAATTCCCTACTGATCTAACATCTTCTGTAATGGTTTATTAAATGGATATTTTTATATTTAAAATAAGAAATTCATTGAGTGATGCCTGGCAGATCACAATTATGGGGTTCAGTTTGTTGTTTATTGTTGTTAAATAATTTTTAGTCATATCTGACACCTTGCGACCCCAATTGTGGTTTTCTTAGCAAAGATACTGGAGTAGTTAATTTCCTTCTCAAACTCATTTTATGGATGAAGAAACTGAGATAAACAAAGTTAAATGACTTGTCCAGGGTCATATAGCTAGTACCTGCTGAGGTTTGAACTCAAGAAGTGTCTTTCTGACTTCAAACCTGGCACTCCATCCACTTCCCTACTAGTTGCCTCACCTCAGTTTACTTCTCTTTTAAATGTGCGTATCAGACTAGATGATGTCTGAGGTCCTTCTAGTTATGACTTTCGATTTAATCCAGAGCATTTGGATTGCATTATATGGTACGTGAATGTATAAAAAATTTAAGATCTCTTTTTAAAAACATATAGTTCTCTCTGCATATGTATGGCTTGTTTGTATGTTTGCATATGTGTATATGTGTGTTTGCTTGTCTGTGCAATCCACACTAGAGACTCAGAGAAACTTTGAATTGAGAAGGGGTCTTAAAGGTTATTAGCCTAAATTCTGATTCATTCAAGAGTTCAAAGGAGCTAGGACTTCAACCAAGGATTACTTAC
>NW_025373963.1:0-10032 GCF_016433145.1 Gracilinanus agilis
ATATATATATATGTATGTATGTATATAAATCTTTATTTTAAAGATTTATATTTTTTATCTTTAAAATAATGTTTTCTTTCATAAAGATAGGTGTTATTTTAATTTAATTCCTTTTGTTTTTGTTCTTCAAGACTGTCCTTTTTTCAATTATCCTTTGTTTTTATTTTTTGCCTCTATAAGAGGTATTCCAATGGATTCAAGATTTTTCTTTCTATTGTACAAAGTGTTTCAGCTGTGAAGGCTATAAATTTCATTCTCAAAATGATTTTTTTCTCTCTTGAATCATTCAATGTTTTATAATCTCTTAGAAATTCACAAAATTATTTTTTCACTACATCTTGGTTCAACTTCCATTGTCTTCCAATATTTATTCAGAGATTTTTGGATTTGATTAGATGTCCTAAAGGTTATCTTCTCTTTTATTATATTCTCTCTCGGTTTATTTTGTGTTAAAGGTTTTAATCAAAATTTCTTCCTTCTAAGATCTTAGGTGATTTCAGTATTTTTTCTCTTATATTCCAATCTAATTGCTGACTTTCTGATTCCATCCCCTTTGAAGACATTCTATTAAAGTTGAGCCCTTTTCCATTTAACTCTGTTCTTCAGTTGTGGATGAGTATTGCTATAGTAGCATGCTGTACCCCCTGAGAAAGCATATTTGAGCTTTCTTATAGCTCTCCTTCTTCTACCTTTGTTCTATTTGAATATTTGCTACAAAATCTAATAGAAACTATAGCAATAATAAGAAAACTGTTGAATGTATCATAGAACAGAAGATGATAGGTCAGTCTGTCACTCTGCCAGAGCTTTGGGAATAGTGAAGGTACCAAGTAAAAGTGTCATAGAATTACTTACTATGATGCTAATTAATCAGTTTATTACTTCCCTGTAATTTTTGGTTTCTTGGCTTGTGGAGACAACATGATTATTTTATTTTGAGGCAACTAGGAGAGCAGTGGATAGAACATTGAGTCTAGAGTTAGGAAGAACTATGGTCAAATCTAACCTTAGATTAGATATTTGATTCTGAGTTTTTCTTTTAAGCTCTTTTTAGCTCCAATTCTTCACCTGTAAAATAGGATATTTTATTATTATTATTATTATTATTATTATTATTATAGCACTTAACTTGGCAAAGTTGTCTCTAGAATCAAATGAAATAATTTTCATGAAGCTATTAGTACAGTGGAAGGCAGATAGTAGCTACTACATAAATGTTTGTTCCCTTTTCTGTCATGGCCTTTATCTCATATGAATAATTTTAATTTAAGGGAGATATCAAAATTCAGGATAACAGGAGAAAATGTCCTGTTCTTCAGCTTACTGATTATGTTATCCTCTTGTCCAATCATTTATATTTTTCCTATTTCTATTTATTTTTCTCTGTATTTCATGACCGTTTCCCTTTATTTCATTACATATTTCTCCATGTTTCACAAAATTTCTCTATATTTCATGACATTTCTCTATATTTTATGACATATTTCTCTATATTTCATGACATATTTTGTAGCCCCCAGTAGTGACAGCAGGCCTCAGTAAAATCACAGCCATAGCTTAGAAACAGCCAGACACATAGCTTGCTCCTCCTCATGAGAAGTCAGTCCCTCCTCTCCTCAAATACTGTATGTTCTTCCAAGAAATTACTGATGCAGGAATTCTGTTAAAAGCTCAGCTAGATGGCTACATATTTACCTGTGATTTATTATCCTATAGAAAACTCTGTCTAAGCTTCAGCGAGGTAAACTAAGTCAATGTACTAAGATTTTAATCATTACTAACCATTGTCCCTATAAAAAAACTTACATTCCCTTAGCCTACATTACTTTCTCTATAAATACCTTCCTGAAATCAATAAACTTTGTTACTGATCAGCAAGATCAAGCCTTAGGTCTGTCAGTAAATCTGTTGATGATCTTCCTAATCCCAATCTCATTCCTCTTATCCTGTTCTGTGACCCACAAATAATTTGTTTATCTGGGCTCAACAGTATTTTTATGTATTCCTTATGGTTTAGGAAATAACTTTGGACAAGAAAACTTCTTGAGTGTATAGTGATTAAGGGTTTGAAAAAATGCTGGTGGAATATAAACAGAATATTAATTAACAACTATTCAAGTACAAATTAATCCTATTTCCTAAAAGTTGACTTGCTGTTGCCCAGACATCACAGGTCAATGCTATAGAAAAAGTACAGGGATTGGAGTCAAAATATTTCAGTTTGAACTTTGATTCCCACCATAACTGTGTGATCCTGAGCAAGCCAATTAACCTCACTATACCTCAGCTTTTGTGACTAGAAACAGGAATCATATATATTATACAGGAATCATATATTATTCTGCTTGGGTGATGGTTTATTGTGGATCAAGACATTTTAAAACTTAAAGCATTCTATGAATTGACTTTAAGCTATTATTTTCCTTTTGCAACTACCTAAATGAATAAAGTTGTAGAAACAAATAATTTGTCAATGAAAGACTCATTTAGTTAGTCATTTAGTCATTAAATAAATCTTCACAAAGCTTATAGTGACTTAAGATATACTTTTATTCAGGCAATTCATTGAATGAAATAACAGTTAGTTTTTGCATCAAAACTAATAGCCATCAAACAAGTGGCATCTATATTTTTCTTTAATCACTTGAGATGAATTACAGATACAATATTTGAATGTTCTATGATGGTTAAAATTTTGGTGTAATGTGTCCTTCTTTACACTACTAGTATTTACAATAATCAATATTTTCTACCAAGCAACTCTTTCAAATAGGCCAAATAATTTAGCAGCTACGGGTTTATTTTGGAGCCAATCTATGGTCGTAGTTCTTCAAGGATACAGTTCTATTAATAAATCAAATGTTCTACATAGCCTATAAGGAGTTTCTTTTATTGTTGAAGCAATTAATTGCTACACCTGGATTTAAAAATTCTATGCAAAAATCCTCTTTTTAATACCACTTGTTACATAATTCTAGGGTCCTAACTGAATATTTGCTTAGGAACTAAAAATACCTTTTTGAGGAATCTATTGGTTGTATTTATACACATTCTCATGCCCTACTTGTTTTTGGAAATAGAATGGAGATTCATATGAGCAAGAATAATGACAGCTCCCTTCTGCTCAGCTATTTGGGAGAGAACTTGCTTATTCACAGCAGTTCTGTGCAGATTGCATTGTTTTGCCTAACAATTCATGTAGGAAAATCTGAATGGATGAAAAAAATGGCTAACATCCAGATTATGTTATACAATTGGGTGAGCAATTCATTGAGGCACTAATATCATTGCCTTTTGCCTGGACAAAATTAAATATGTGAAAATGAGTAGACTGGGTGGCATTTAGGAAGTTTTATGGTACTTATAATTTTCCCCAAACCCTTACTGAAAAAAAAAATGAAATGAAAACCTCACCTTTTTAACCCCAGCTTCCTCTGGTGGTCTTTTCTGATCCTACTTAATTGCAGTTTCTTCCTTTCATTGACATTCTCTGATATATCCTGTGAAAATTTTACCTGTCCATAACCATTTGCATGTTTTATCCTTTGTAAGACTGTGAGCTCCTTAAGATCAAAGACTCTCTTTAGCATTTCTTTTCATTCACAGAGATTCACACAAGGCCTGGCATATAGTTGGTTCTTAAAAATGCTGACTAAATGATCATCCTCATGAAAATTACAATTTTGGATTTACTTTAGACACACAGGGAAAAACAATATATGGGCTAGGCATATCACCGACTTGTTTTGTGGAATATCAAATAAGAATTTATGCAACTTTCTGACTACCAATTGTTTTATATACATTTAAATATGCCTTATATAATATGATTGGATTAAAATTAATATAGTATAATTATGCTTATTTTAATATGATGGGTATAGAAAGCAGAAGAGAACTCAAACTTAAATTTAATTGATTATATAGATATCCCAGTACCTAGAGACAAGAAAACTTGACTTAAACCCAGACTTGGACACTTACTGACTTTGTGACACTGGGTCAGACATTTAGCTCCTATCTTTCTCCATTGCCTCACATATAAAAATGAATATAACAATAGCACTTAGCTCCCAAGGTCATTTTGAGAATAAAATGAAATGAAATCATTCCTAAAGTTGTTTGAAAACTTTAAAATGTTTCACAAATGATAGTGGGGTTTTAAAGAAACAATTATTAATTCAAGACTTCCTTATTCCAAGTGATTCCCCTATTCTGTATTTCATATTGTCTCTCTTATTTTATGTTTACACTATCTCAATATAAGTTAGTTTTAGTAAAGTTTTCCTTTTATTCTTAGCTACCAGAAAATTCATAAATGAATTCAATGGTCAACTGTAATCATGGTAGCATAATACTTTGTGACTATTAAGTCCTTGAAAAGTATTTGTCAAATGTATGAATGACTCCCACGTAAAAAGTAATATCAACTTTCCTTTAAACTGGATTGTATTTTGATTTTTTTTCTCATTGCCCAGTTTTATTATAATAAATCATTTTAAATTTTGTTTGTTGGTATGGGTTATGTTTGTGTATGTGTGTTTAATATATAGAAATAGATACTGCCATTTTCATAGAAAATTTCCTGATTCATTGGTAGTGGATCACATACTGATTTCAATGATAATTTAACAATCTTCTGAACTGATTTGTCAGGGTTTTGTGTGTGTGTTTGTTTGTCTGTTTGTTTGTTTTACCATGCAATGCAACAATTAGAAAGAAGAAATAGAAATCAATGAGTTTAAAGTAAGAAAGAAACTTGATCTATTTTTTCCTACTCATTTCAGTTTCTTTATTTTGTTTCAAATACCTTTTAAAATGAATGAACAAGACATGTGTCCAAAGGCAATATAATGAAGGCTATTACTTACTTTTTACTAAAGTAAAGACATCCTGCAGGCCCTCAAATCTCCATACATATTGGAGGAATGTGTCATCTGCAAAGATGGATTCTCTACTTTGCCTTTTTTATATGAAAAGCCTTATCATGATCTGTGATACTCAGTGTATCATAAATTTGCTTCTTAGAACGTCATATAGATGCTTCCTCTTTGAAGGTTCTAGGATGATCATTGTAGAAAAGTAATGTTATTTGCTGCCTCCAATTTCTAATCTTCTATTGTATTAATTGTTGAGAGACTGAAAACTTGAGATTAGAATGTTCACTGGTTTTATAAAAGGGTAGAGAATAAAGAGAATATGGAACATGCTATCAAGGATGCTAGGTTTTAGAGGGTCATTTGGGTCCTGGCAGATTTTTTATTTATAAATTGATTATTAAGCAGAAAGGGAATTCACCTTAATTGTTTGGGAGTGAAAACAAAAAAAAATTCTTAATTCTTACTGGATACCAGCCATTTGGTATTGCCATCAATAATACCAGGGAGTTCTACTCATGAAATTATATGAAAAGCATTTGAAAGGTGGTTGTAGACTCTTTTTCCTTCCATCCTTGAAATTCTACATATGAATGGTAACTCAGATTTCATAGGACTGCCCAAAAAAACCCTTCTAATATACAAAGAACCAAAAAATGTATGAATATGTGTCACATGTATATATTTATATAATAAAAAAGAATGTATAAATGTGTCATTTATATATTTATATAATAAACAATATTGCCTCATTTATATTCACAAAAGTGTGGAAGCATCCACTTGCAGTTATAAAGTTCTAAAAAGAATCTATATATGTGTATATGAATATATGTATAATTCTAATATGCATATGATTATATACACATATATTTTTGTTGTGCATTTCAATTGCAAACACATCAGTTGTGGAAAACATTGAAGTAGTTAAAAGTTTTGGACCCTACCACACATTCATGGCTGCCATGTTTTAATTTTATACCAAATGATATTTCTTTTCTTGAAGTATATAAATGGCCTCTTTGTTACATTAATAGGTAATATAAAGCATCTATCAAAAGCAAATTATTCATTATGGTTTAATAATCAGATGTATGCTTTCATTAGTGTAGGGACATTACACATGGAAACATCCCCCATAACTGAAGATTTCATCTGAAATTCTGGAGAGAATTCAGATGACCTTTGTACTTATGGAGGATAAGGTTTTGCAGCCATCAAAAAGGAGAGCAATCTGCTTGGAGAAAGAATCCATCACTCCCGCCACCACTAAGCCCAAACACCACTTACAAGGCAAGTATGCCAGCCAAGCTGAAATCTCTGAGAAAAATTCAAGGGGGCAAAACTGACTGGAACATCACCTTTCTTTGGACCTTCTGGTGATAGCATTTCTTTTTAGTCTATCACAGCCATGCTTCAGTGGAGCAAAACTTGTGAAAAATGGAACCTTGCAACTTTATCTGCTGCTCTCCTCTGTAGCCACAGCTCCTGAAGACTAGGAAAAATAAGCTCTCAAGACGAAAGTCCTTGGCACTTTCCAGTTGTTCAGTATTTAATAAAAAGAATATAAACTTTTTCAGTGGAAATGAAGTTAAAGTAGATACATTACTGTATGTTTTGCCATTGTATACCAAGAACTATCAGACCTTTCATTATGACTTGCTGACACTTCCTATGTGTACTCTATAAATACACATCTTTGGCTTTTATAGAGAGCTATTTGAATGCAGGTATTGGTTTTCTTTTCTATTTGTAGTTATAGTATTTTGTACACTTTAAGTACTTAATAAAATTCCTTTCTTCCTTCTTGCCTTCCTCTCTTCCATTCTCTAGCTTGCCTTCCTCTGTTCCACTCTCTGTTATTTTGAATGTATCTCTCTGTCTCTTTCTTTGTCTTTCTTTCTTCTTTCCTTTTGTTCTTTTCTCACTTTTTTTCTTTCCACAAGTAATAAAAGCTAAAATGATTTGTGCAAGGTCACACAGCTAGCATCTAATGAGATAAGGCTTCAGTCAAGTTTTAGAATTTCAAGCCTGATCTTACATTCACTATACTATTCTACCTTTTTGCTTTAGTTCCTTTGGGGATTAGGGAAATTATTGTTATTCATTCATTCACTTATGTTTAATACTTCATGACACTATACAAGGTTTTCTTGGTAGATACTGGAGTGCTTTGCCAATTCCTACTCCAGTGAAATGTGGCAAAGAGGGATTAAACCATTTGCCCAATGTCACACAGCTAGTAAGTATCTGAAATTAAACTTAATCTCAGGCCTCCCTGATGCCAGGACTGGCACTCTAACCACTAAGCCACATGACTGCCTTTCTGAAGAGTAGACATTTGATTTTATTGTTATAGGAAACTCCTAGCTAATACAACTTTCTCAAATGATGTGTAATAGTGGCTTCCCTGCCATCACTGAAATGTTAAGTTCCTTACCTTGGGTCTTTCAGCCAATATTGTGAACTCAGGTATTGACTTCTGGACCAACTAACTATTCACTATGACACACTACTACTCCCCTTGTACAGAATGTAAGTATTTAAGGGGGCAGCTGGGTAGCTCAATGGATTGAAAGCCAGGCTTAGAGATGGGAGGTCCTAGGTTCAAATCTGACCTCAGACATGTCCTAGCTGTGTGGCCGGGAGCAAGTCACTTAACCCCCATTGCCTAGCCCTTACCACTCTTTTGTCTTAGAACCAATACGTACTATTGATTCTAAAGTGGACAGTAAAGGTTTAGAAAAAAAGAATGTACTTAGTAGATTTTGTTTAATGTTATTATTTTAATGAAAACAAAGCATGCATTTCATAAATGTGGCATACAACTTAACATTAATGTTAGGACAAAATTTTTTTTAACATTTATTAATATACATTTTTAACATGGTTACCTGATTCATGCTCCTCCTATCCCCCTCACCCCCCCCCGCACTCCCCCCACCCATGGCCGATGCGCATTTCCACTAGTTTTGTCATGTGTCCTTGATCAAGACCAATTTCCAAATTGTTGGTAGTTGCATTGGTGTGGAAGTTTTGAGTCCACACCCTCAATCACGTCCACCCCGACCCTTGCGTTCAAGCAGTTGTTTTTCTTATATGTTTCCTCTCCTGCAGTCCTTCCTCTGAATGTGGGTAGCATCTTTACCATAAATCCCTCAGAATTGTCCTGGGTCATTGTATTGCTGCTGGTACAGAGGTCCATTACATTCAATTTTACCACAGTGTATTGGTCTCTGTGTACAATGTTCTTCTGGCTCTGCTCCTTTCGCTCTGCATCAGTTCCTGGAGGTCTTTCCAGTTCACATGGAATTCCTCCAGTTTATTATTCCTTTTGGCACAATAGTATTCCATCACCCGCATATACCACAGTTTGTTCAGCCATTCCCCAATTGAAGGACATACCCTCCTTTTCCAATTTGTTGCCACCACAAAAAGCACAGCTATAAATATTTTCGTACAAGTCTGTTTATCTATTATCTCTTTGGGGTACACACCCAGCAATGGTATGGCTGGATCAAAGGGCAGGCATTCTTTTATAGCCCTTTGAGCATGGTTCCAAATTGCCAGCCAGAATGGCTGGATCAGTTCACAGTTCCACCAGCAATGCATTAATGTCCCAATTTTGCCACACCCCCTCCAGCATTCATTACTCTCCCCTTCTTTCATTTTAGCCAATCTGCTAGGTGTGAGGTGATACCTCAGAGTTGTTTTGATTTGCATTTCTCTAATTATTAGAGATTTGGAACACTTTCTCATGTGCTTATTGATACTTTTGATTTCTTTACCTGAAAATTGCCTATTCATGTCTCTTGCCCATTTATCAATTGGGGAATGGCTTGATTTTTTTACAATTGCTTTAACTCCTTGTATATTTGAGTAATTAGACCCCTGTCAGAGTTTTTCGTTATAAAGATTTTTTCCCAGTTTGTTATTTCCCTTCTGATTTTGACTACATTGTTTTTACAAAAACTCTTTAGTTTAATATAATCAAAGCTATTTAATTTACATTTTGTGATTTTCTCTAACTCTTGCTTGGTTTTAAAGTCTTTCCTTTCCCAGAGATCTGACAAGTATACTATTCTGTGTTCACTTAACTTGTTATAGTTTCCCTCTTTATATTCAAGTCGTTCACCCATTCTGAATTTATCTTGGTGTAGGGTGTGAGATGTTGATCTAGACCTAATCTCTCCCATATTGTTTTCCAAATTTCCCAGCAGTTTTTCTCAAATAGTGGATTCATGTCCCAAAAGTTGGGCTCTTTGGGTTTATCATACACTGTCTTGCTGATGTCATTTATCCCCAGTCTATTCCATTGATCCTCCTCTCTATCTCTTAGCCAGTACCATATTGTTTTGATGACTGCTGCTTTATAGTATAGTGTAATATCTGGTACTGCTAGGCCCCCTTACTTCACTTTTTTTTTCATTATTTCCCTTGATATTCTTGATCTTTTGTTATTCCAAATGAAATTTGTTATAGTTTTTTCTAATTCAGTAAAGAAGTTTTTTGGTAGCTTGATAGGTATGGCACTAAATAGGTAAATTAATTTGGGTAGAATTGTCATTTTTATTATGTTAGCTCGACCTACCCATGAGCAATCAGTGGCTTTCCAATTGTTTAAATCCAGTTTTATTGGTTTGGAAAGTGTTTTGTAGTTGTTTTCATATAATTGCTGTGTTTGTTTTGGTAGGTAGATTCCTAAGTATTTTATATTGTCTAGGGTGATTTTAAATGGTGTTTCTCTTTCTACTTCTTGCTGCTCTAGTGTGTTGGAGATGTATAGAAATGCTGATGATTTATGTGCATTTATTTTGTATCCTACAACTTTGCTAAAGTTGTTGATTATTTCTACAAGCTTCTTAGTTGATTCTCTAGGATTTTTTAAGCAGACCATCATATCATCTGCAAAGTGTAATAGCTTAGTTTCCTCCTTGCCCACTTTGATACCTTCAATTTCTTTTTCTTCTCTAATTGCAACTGCTAGTGTTTCTAGTACAATGTTAAATAATAGAGGTGATAATGGGCATTCTTGTTTCACTCCTGATCTTATTGGGAAGGCTTCTAATTTATCCCCATTGCATATGATGTTTGTTGATGGTTTTAGGTATATACTGTTTATTATTTTTAGGAAAGGTCCTTCTATTCCTATACT
>NW_025373964.1:0-4921 GCF_016433145.1 Gracilinanus agilis
AGAGGACAGAAAGAAGGAGAAAGAGAGAGAGAGAGAGGAGAGAGGAAGGAGGAGAGGACAGAGAAAATGAAAGAGAGAGGAAAAGAAAGAGGAGAGAGAGAGAGAGAGGTTTCCTATTTTTTTACTCATAAAATAAAGTGGAAAGGGTGAAAAAATAATTTTTCCTTAAGAAAAAAATGTTGTTTTCTACTGTTGAGTGAAATATGTATTTAGAATGAATAGGTGAAAGATAGGTGAAATTTGGAAGTGTGCAGAAATCCTCCGGAGAATGACTGCAGCTTTCCATTTCCCAGGATATTGAAGTTAACCACACACTAGGCGGTGATTTTGCCACACAGCCCTTTCCCATAAAAGACAAAGTTAAGCTATTCTCTGCAGAGAATTCTTGTGGAAGTTTTGATGCCATGGATTTTCCTTATATTCCTTGTTCTCTTCATAAATGCTAACCGATAGGCAGTAGCAGTGTCTGGGCTGTCTACAGTCCTTTCATGGGGCACTCATATTCTTTAAAAAAAAAGACATGAAAAAGGAACAGTCCTCAGCTTCTGGAGCTTTCATCCATTGGGGGTGGGGAGGAGAGAAAAATATGGAAAGAGAAGTCAACACCGAAAATTAAAGTAAATAGAAAGTAACGCGGGTCCCTGTAAGGGAATACCATCAGCTGTTGTTTCAGTAGCTGGCACTTCCGCTGGGCATTGGCTCAGGGAGGAGGCTCCAAGGGGAGGGCGGGAGGGATGGCGTTTTGGGCCTCTGCAAAGGCAAAGAGATGAGCCCTGCAATGGCGCGTGGGCATCACCCAGAAGACAGGCATGGACTACTACAGAACACTTGAAGAGGTGGAATGGGCTTGAAGGCTCAGCGGGGAGGCTGGAGTCCCATTTCCTGGATGAGGAAGCTGAGCCCCAGGGTGGCTCACTGCCTTGCCCAATGTCCCATGCAGGAAGTGCTCCAGTGGTCATCGCTGTCTTCTGACTCTCGTACTAACCATATTATTCACATCCGTGAGCAGCGCCATGAGAGTCTGCCTGGCTTTGTCTACTGAACTAGCCTACGTGTGCCCAAAGCCAGGGCTGGCCCCAGCCCAAGTGTCCAACTACACAGCCAAACACCCTGCTGGCTCGGGTCTAAGGAATTTGTTCTTGTCCTCCCTGGAGCTTCAGGTGGTGTCCGCGGCGTGTGCTGGGCTTCTTGGAGGAGGAAAGCCCTGGCTCTGGGCTGGGCTTGGACAGTTCTTCCTACCTGATGGGCACTTTGGGCGTTGGATGGACAAGCCCTGACTGTGAGTCATTGGCTGGCACTGAATTCTGTATGAGAGGAAAGAGAGGACCAACGGGCGCTTCCCCATTTCACTGTTACAAGCACTCTTCCTTCAGTGTCGCTGTGCAAGGGACAGAGGTAGCACGGTGGGATGAGAGCAGTTTTGGATTAGAGGTTCTAATCTAGAGGATTAGAGGCATTTCTGTCACAGCCAACTTGCAGGGACCTCATGGGAGGTTTTCTCAGCATAAAAGATACTGCAGTGGTTGGCCATTTCCTTCACCAGTTCATTTTACAGATGAGGAAACCAAGGCAGAGAGAACTGACTTGCCCAGTATCTCACAGCTCCCATCTGAGTTTGATTTGAACTTGGAATGAGTCTTTCTGATTCTGGGCCTGTCCTTCTCTCTACTGTGCCTCTAGCTGCCCCTGGAATCAGAGCAGAGCATTTGAACTTCCTTGGCCTTTGTGCCTCAGTTTCCTCATCTGTAAAATAAGACTCAAGCAATTGACCTCTAAGGACCCATTTAACTAAATCTCTGAGAGTGCCAACATAGAGTTTGGCTCTAAATGGGCTCTGATTTAGAGGGAGGGAGGAGGTCTCTATCTGGGGAGAGTTTTGTTTGGTTTTGTGCCATGAAGACCTGAGCTCGAATCCAACCCCCATACTCGCTGTGTGAGCCTGGGTGCTGGCTCAGTTTCCCTCATTGTCAGTAGGACTATTAGCAGCACCTCGCTCCTGAGTAACCGCATGCCATCTCATCTCTGCCGCAGCTCTGATCAGGGCACTTCAGGACAGAACAAGACCGGAGGAAGCTGGCTGCCTGGGACACCCTAACCCCCCCCCCCCCACAGGCTTCTCCAGCTTGTAAACCTTCAATCCAAGGCGTGTGGCTGAACCTGTTACGGATCTGTGTGTGAGGGGCAGAAAGAAGGACGGCTCAGGAGGCTGAACCATAGAAAATGCGCAGGGGACTCATGAAATGAAATAAAGAGAACCACAGAAAGAAATAAAAAGAAAAGGAAGGAATCAGGAAAGGGAGACTGGGGGCAGATTGGGAAGGATTTTAAGTGCCAACTGGAGTTGGCAATAGGGAGCCACTGCAGTTTATGGAGTGGTTTCTAGGAGTGCCCAAAATCCACGCTCTGGACGTTTCTGATCTAATGGGGAAAAAAAGAGAAACAGCCAAGTGTGGGAGAAAGAGGCACTTTTCGAAGTGGCAGAGACGACTCCAATTCCAGGATAAATAAACTCTCAGAAGGCTTCATGATGGAGAAGATCCTAGAGAGGCCTGAAGGGCCGGTGGTGCTTTGGAGGAGAGGAATTGTGGGCAGGAAGCACGATGGGAGTGCAGGAGAATGGAGGAGGATGTAGCCCAGGACATCTTCTACAAGCAGAGGTGAGAGTCTTTGAGCTGTAGGGCAGGGTTTAAGAGGTTTAAGAGACAGAAGTAGGAGAAGGTCTGCATAGAAACACGAGCTCCCTGAGGCCGGGGGGTCCTGGCCTTCTTTGTCCAGGGTCCCCACATTCATTGCGTTTCATCATTCTGCCCATCCCCATAGATTTCAATGCTGCACTAGGAGGAACTGTCCTCCCGGACAGAGCAAGACACAGAGAGAATGAATTTAAATTAATTTATCTAGTGGAAGGAACTTATTTCCTTTCCTTGATTTAGGTTGCTAATTTCCTTGTTTATTAGAGTCTAGCACTGTTTGTACTCACTGGCTATTTAATCATAATATTAATAAATAAAAATAATAATGTTAGTCAAACACGGTGTGGTAGAGACGTATTACGAGAAAATCATTCCTTGGAACTGGAAGAGTGTCTTAGAAGATGATGGAGATGAGGATGCTGGGATTGTACTTGACAAAGAAAATGAAGCTTAATAAATGCTATCAGGCCTTCTTGTTTCTTAGGAGGCAAATGCTTTTAACGTCATCAGGGTACATTTCTCATTGGTCGCACAAAGGAGGGGAAATGGGGTCCCCAGAGGACCACGAGTTCTACAGCCCAGAGGACTCCTAGAACTTCTGAGAAGGCCTCAGGATTTGTCAGGGATGAAAAAAGGTAAAGTGAGTTAATGGCCCAATTATCCAGGTAGGACCCTACTATAGGACAGAAGCCAGAAGTTGAACTCAGATCTACCTGCTTCCAAACACCATCATTGAGGCCACTTGGTCCCTATACAAAATTACGCCTAAACAGAGAGCCCTTCTCTGTTGTCAGTCAGGCCCGGGATGCTCTGCAGAATTTCTTTCTAGAAATCAGTTATCTACCGACCGCAGTCATGAGGAGTTAAGGTCTAGCTGGTGGCGTAAACCTCAAATAAAATACAAGCGTGCGAGTGCCTCCAGCTTTGCTCATTGGCTCCACAACCTGGTGCTCGTCCCTGGCCTCATCTGCCTTCGCTCGCTTCGTTAAAAAACCAGAGTCGGCTTTCGAGTCATTCCTGTGAGGTGGGGCCATTGCTTGGTGTGGGAGCACCACTCGGGGGTGTCAGATTTCCAGGCCCTCCTCTATTAAAAAAGGTCTCGTAGGGGGCAGCTGGGTAGCTCAGTGGAGTGAGAGCCAGGCCTAGAGAAGGGAGGTCCTGGGTTCAAACCCGGCCTCAGCCACTTCCCAGCTGTGTGACCCTGGGCAAGTCACTTGACCCCCATTGCCCACCCTTACCAATCTTCCATCTATGAGACAATACACCAAAGTACAAGGGTTTAAAAAAAATTAAAAAAAAAAAAAAAGGTCTCGTAGGATCAGTTCTCCAATGCATATTTTCTATTTTTGCTATTACACAGGGTATTAGTGTTTGTGTGGTCTTTTATGGATTAAATTTGTTGCTCCCTTTGGGAGTTAAGGATGTCATTTGGATTAGTCTGTTTCTGGTTTAATTAGCTTTTTTATGATGGAATCCAGCTTTCTTCTTTCTAATCTCCATAACTGAAGACTGAAATCCTATATTCAGGCTCTATGTTGTTTCAGCCTTCGATCTCTCCATGACTTTTCAAGGGAATGTTGGCTTTGCTTTGGACAGTTTTACCGCCTTTACTGAAGTTTTCATTCATTCTTTCCAGAAAGGCAGGACGGCGTCAGGGATAGGAAAGTGGCTTCAGAATCAAAACAATCGAAGCTCAAACTCTGCTTCCGACCCTCGTTGCACAAGAGAGCCCTTCCCCGGCACCCTGGTCTTTGCACTGCCTGAAATCTAGGCCTGCAATGTTCTCCCTCTTGGCTTCCTTGAAGATTCAGCCCAGAATTCACTTTCATCCATCAGCCTTCGCCCATGGCCCGTAGTTCTAGTGTCCTCCCTCTGAGGTCTCTCCATCTTCTCCTACGCCTGCCTCGTTTGTACGTGTTATTTGTAAGCTCGTACGGATGTGGTAGCTCGCGAGTGTCTCTCCTTAAAACGGGAGCCCTTGTGGGACGTCCTTCTGTCGTGCTCTAGCATAATGCTGGGACCCAACAAGATCTTAATAACAGCCTATTCAGTTACTAATCGATGGATAGAGGCTAGTTGTATGATCTGAGCAGGTCACCTCACCTTTGAGTACCCTGAACTTCTCTGACACTATAAGAAACAGACCAATGACCAATAGGAGGAGGAGGAGGAGGAGGAAGAGGAAGAGGAGGAGGAGGAGGAAGAGGAGGAGGAAGGGGAGGAGGAGG
>NW_025373965.1:0-3000 GCF_016433145.1 Gracilinanus agilis
TATATATATAGGCAAAGGAGTAGTCTTTAAATGGGGTGGAAGGAGTAGGCAGCAGAGTACCCAAAGTGACCTTGATATCTGGGAAACATAATTTTTCCAGAGGTTCTATTCCAAAAAAAGTTAGTTAGATGATAATTGCCCTAACATGTCAGCATTTCCTTATAATGGAGGAGTGATGCAATCTTCCCTTCTTATAAAGCAGAGGAAGGGAATGTAGTGATACCGTGTTGAATAAGAAGGGACATGTTATATTTCAACTATATCTGATGATTGGTTATCTCCCCCTGAGAGGATAGGATGCAACCTGTCTTCCAATTATCACAATGCCAATGGTGTACTCTTAACCTCTCTCAGCCTCATTTTCCGCACCTGTCAATTGAGAGCTAAGCTAGAAGATAGCCCCAGTTAAAATCTATAATTCTGTGAAACACAAGCATCCGCTATCAATCTGCAAGGACATTATATATGGGCTCAGCAATAAACTAAATCATTTTTCTGAAGATTAGCCTCACTAAATTTGAAAAGAGTAGTTGGACTGCAGGTGATAAATGTTTTGACCACAGTAACTCACAAAGACTATCTTCAAATATATAGAAGATACTATAATTTATGTTGGTGGAAAGAGCACTCATGAATGAAAACAAGAATCCCTGGAATACTGAAGTATTAATAATGTACAATTCAATGCACAATACAATGTTATAATATATAGCAGCATGAAAATTACCTCAGTTAACAAGGTACAAATAACTACAGGTAGCTCTGACAATTGGACAAGCCTGTTTTCTTAGAGACATAACTTTAATGGTTCCTGCCAAAATCTTTACACATAATATCCAAGACTTAAGGATCCTGTGATCAGTACAGGCCAACACCAATATGTAATGGGAATTTTCAACATCTTCAACATTCTAGCAATTAAAAAAGATTTTTTAAGATTAAAAATCAATTTGGATAATATCTGAATCAAATCATCATTGCTAGGAAGTGCGTAAGACTAGATGCTTTCAATGGTTATTTAACAGGAGTGCATGAGGAATAAAAGAATCACAAAGCTAAAAGTGATCAGTCCCAAGTTTCAGTCACAATGTTTCCCAGCACCTTACTGGTTTTCAGATTCTTAAAACAGAACAAAACAAAACAACTTTTGATTTATAGATTTAGGGTTTAAGGTTTCAAAAACTCACAGCCTCCTGTGTTCTCCCCAGGGTCTTTCCAGCCTGCAGTTGACTGAGCAGTAATATTCTCTCACTGTTACAGATCAGTAGGTGTTATAGAGAAATGCTTAAAACCATTAGCATCAAATTAAGGCTTTCTCCCTGATGAAAATTAACACTGATGTAGTACTGAAAAAGGGAGAGTTCAGGAGATAAAGAAAGAGAGCTCAAGGAAACACTTTATGGTCAAATGCTAGAGAATTTTTTAAAATCTGTAGAGAATATAGGATCATATATTTACAGCTGGAAGAGAACTTAGAGGATATCTACTCCAATTTCCTAATTTTACAGATGAGTAAAATAAAGTCTAGGAGGTTAAATGACTTACCCCAGGGGCATAAAATATACTTTAATAAGAAAGATATTTTATATGTACCATGGTATATAGAGATCAAGATCCTAGAAACAAGTAGGTTTAGAATGTACATAAACTTTATTTTAATAAAAAATATATTATAATTTAGTAATTAAATTAAACAATGTTTATTTACTAAGTAACTAAACTGTGCAAAGCACTATGGCTAACACTAAGAATACATAATTAAAAGCTAAACAGCCGTTACCCTTATAGATCTTACTGGAAGACCAATTTCCAACCATTTTTAGATTCATAGTGAAACACTATCACATAGATTCCTTGGAATTTAAATTTAGATAGTGGGAAATGTGGAGGAAGAGATCAGATGATCTCTAAACCTCTTTCCATTGTCTGGTATTCACTGAAACTTAGCTCCTTCCTAATGACACTATTACCTCATCTATCCTACATTATTGGTTACAACTTCTCTCCTCCTTGTGAAAGAACAAAAAATTACATTCTCAAAAATGACATTTCCAAATGCTACCACTATCATTCAACAGCCTCTCCTCCTTTGAGACTCATGCTATCCAAGTTTATCACTCAATCTATATCCTAGTGGCCATTATCAACCCCTAGGGCATTGTTGATTGACTGATTTTCCTTTTCTCAATGAGTTCACAGCCTAATAGTCTTTCTCTCTAGTCTCAATGTTGTCCTGACATTAGTGGACTTCAATATGCAAATAGATGCACACTCATATATTAGCCAAGGCAACATCCTCTACATGCTCCCAAGATTCCATATTTTCCTGGTTTCTCCAGCAGATTGGCCCCTCCATAACCACCCCTGTAATTGACCTTCTGGCACTTTTTCTGCTGTCAGTAAATAAGTCTATGCCTTGTCTCTCCTTAAAAAAAAACTATCACCTGATCCTACCACCTGCATTTATCTTCTATCTTTTGGACACCTCATAGCTAATTTCCAAGGAAGGTGTTGATGATAAGTTTCTCCTATCTCACTCTGCATTAATATTTTTGTTATCTGGTTTCCATCTTTATTATTTAACTGAATCTGTCCTCTCAAATTACCAAATCTAATAACTTCTCAATATTCATCCACTTGATGTTTCTATAATATTCTATATTGCTGAACACCCTTTCCTCTTAGATATTCTCCTCTTTCTAGGATTTATTGTGATGCTGCTTTCTTCTGGTTTTCTTCCTACATGTATAACTGCTGCTTTTTTGTCTCTTTTGCTAGTTTTTCATTCATGTGATATTTATTAACTGTAAATATCCTCTAAGTCTTTGTCCTGAGACTCCTTCCCCTCTATTATAGGTCATCAGTATCTATAAATTCAATTATAATCTCTATGAAAGTAATTCTTAGAGCAATATATCAAACTCCATTCTCTCTCTCTCCTCTCTCTCTCCTGCTCTCTCTCTCTCTCTCTCTCTCTCTCTCTCTCTCTCTCTCTCTCTC
>NW_025373966.1:0-3149 GCF_016433145.1 Gracilinanus agilis
CTTTCTTTCTTTCTTTCTTTTTCTCTTTTCTTCCCTCAGTATCAGTTCCAAGGCAGAAGAGCAGCAAGGGCTAGGCAACAAGAGTTAAGTGACTTGGCCAGGGTCACACAGCTAGGACATGTTCAAGGTCAGATTTGAAGCCAGGACCTCCTGCCTCTAAATTTGGTTTTCAATCCACCGGGACACCTAGAAGCTCCCAAATCTTTTATTTAAAATCTCCTCAGCTCCTATTGGTTCAACTATCATCTCTACTCAAATGACTCAGATTTTTATCTCCTAATCCTTAATCAAATATCTTCATTTGTTTAGTGGATTGTTCCTTCTGGATATCCTGTGGGTTCAACTATCTCTACTCAAATGACTCTCAAGTCTATATGCCTTGCTCTAATAATATCTCTTTTCTAATCCTTAATCAAACATCAATGATAATCTGATGGATAGCTCCTGCTGGATGTCCAAAGATGCCTTAAAATTAACATAGGATAGTAGGATCATAGAATTAGAGCTGACATGGGCCTTAGAGGTTATGAAGTTCCACCCTTTCATTTTACAGATGAGGAAACTGACACCCAGAGAGATTACATGATTTGCCACATAGCTGATAAGTATCTGAGATAGAGCCAGATTTTCCTGACTCTTTAAATTTAGTGCTCTGTCCCCTACAGGGTACTGCCTCTCAAAATGGCAAACATTATCTTCTTTAAATCTGCCTCTCCTCTAAATTTGCCTGTTTCTGTTAAAGGCACCACCATCATCGCAGGGACATGAATTCATCACTTAAGATTACTAATTTGTTTCTTCCCTCTTTATTCATCTCATTTAGGTCCCTCTATAGTCTGAATCCCTCCTACTTTTCAACCTTATTTCATGCTGCTCTCTTTCATTAATGCCATATTCTGGCCAAACTAGACTCAGTATTCCAACTGTTACCTTTCTGCATCCCCATGAGATGTTCCCCTTGTTTGGAAAAAACAAAATGAAACAATTCCTTCCCCATGTCTTTCCCAGAATCAGTCAAGGTGGTAAAGATACTGGACTGGTTTGCCTTTTCCTTCCCCAGATCATTTTACACATGAGGAAATGAAAACAAATGGGGTAAGTGATTTGCCTACAGTCACACAGCTAGTATGTGTCTGAGGCTGGATTTGAGCTCAGGCCTTTCTGACTCCAGGCCTGGCGCTCTATGCACTGTGCCACCTCATTGCCCATCACAGTATTATACTAACCTGCAGATCAGTCGGCTTCCTTTTCAAGAAGTATCTGGCTCATAGTCTTTCTTTCCTTTCTAACTCCCACCCTCTTCTTTCCTAACTGATTCTCTGTTCCACTCCTCACAGAGGATGTTCTAAACTACCTTCTCCTCTCAAGCTTCCTGCTCATCTACCTCCTACCCCCTTAGTTTAGTTTTTTTGCCTTTTATTTTACTGAGAAAATTTCTGGTTCCTATGAGTGCCCTCTTCTCTCCTTTTCATCTCAAAATCCCTTAACATCATTCCTAAATCTTCTTCTTACCAAGGCCAATCTTTCCATATGTGTCCTTGACCCCATCCTCTCCCATTATCTTTAGCAGATTGCAATCTCTTTTTATAAAAAGATTTTTCCATAGTTACAAGATTCATGTTTTCTCCTTCCCCTCATTCCTTCCCCCTTGTGGAGTTGACAAGCAATTCCACTGAGTTATACATATATATATATATATTATCACTCGAACCCATTTCCATATTATTCATTTTTGTAAAAGAGCAATCCTTTCAAACCCAGACTCTAATAGACTCTAAATCCTATACCCATATAAACAAGTGATAAATCACATATTTTCTTCGGTGTTTCTGCTCCCACAGTTCTTTCTCTGGATGTAGAGAGCATCTTTCTCATAAGTCCCTCAGAATTGTCCTGGGTCATTGCATTGCTGCTAGTGGAGAAGTCCATTACATTTGATCGTCCCACAATGTTACAGTCAGCAGATTGCAATCTCATTTACATCCTAGGCAACATAATGGGGTCAGAGTCAAGAAGAACTGAATTCAAATCTGGCTTCAAACACTTAATAGCTGTGTGATCCTGGCTGTCACTAATTAAATTGTGACTTTGTGAGCTTTGAAAGGTTGGAGAGAGCCAAAGGCCCAATGATGGGATTCTATGCAAGAGTCTACAAAAATCTGAGTCCATTGAGGAATGAAGCCTTGAATGGCCCACTTAATCCCATAAAAGAATCCAAGAAGAAAGAGATGGAGGAAATGGGAAAAGCACTTATCAAGGACATACTATGTGCCAGGCATGGTGCTAAGTGCTTTACAAATATAATCTCACTTAATCAAAAGCAACTTGTCCATCTGCTATACTACCTGGAAGAATTTTTAATGGGGCCAAATGCTTTGTAACAGTTACTTTTAATTTTGAGTCCACTCTTCCCAGAGACCAAGATGGTATAAGGAGACTGTGCCCCCAAGTGATGGGAGAATAATATTCATGCTTCTGTTCTTGTTATATCTTCTCAATAAATATCCCATTGCAAAATCGAATTTATTTTAGCTAGTTTAGTGATACCGAGGCATTAGTGTTTAGCAATTTATATTGGGAAGAATTCATTGGATTGGGGGACCAAGCAAATGGCAACCCTTCAAAGATGCCTCCAGAGCCCTGAGGGGGAGATGTAGCCTTGTTCTAGAACTCAGCTCATCCGTGAGAATGAGAGTTGAGATAAAGACTTCAGAGGCTTATTAGGGCTACATTCATTATAGCCACTGACCAATGGAAATGATGATGGTGACCGCCTCAGGAGATACTTTAAGACAAGTATTTCCAGATACACAGTACTAAATGTTTACGACAACGTGACCCAAACTGGGAAGAGAGAAGGTAGAGTCTAGACAAACTTACTTTGTTTTTTTTCCTAATGTTTTTGCTAACTGAGACTTGGAGACCTCCTAATGAATTATTTGAGGGAAAAGAACAAAGCAGATTTAAAATACATTCTCCTGAGGGCAGCTGGGTAGTTCAATGGATTGAGAGCCAGGCCTAGAGACAGGAGGTCCTAGGTTCAAATCTGACCTCAGACACTTCCTAGCTGTGTGACCCTGGGCAAGTCACTTGACCCCCATTGCCTACCCTTACCACTCTTCTGCCTTGGAGCCAATACACAGTATTGA
>NW_025373967.1:0-1126 GCF_016433145.1 Gracilinanus agilis
CACACACACACACACACACACACAGAGAGAGAGAGAGAGAGAGAGAGAGAGAGAGAGAGAGAGAGAGAGAGAGAGAGAGAGAGGGGCAGTTAAATGGAACAGTGAAACAGTGACTAGAGTTCTGGACCTTAAGTCTGGACAACCTGAGTTTAAATCTGCTCTCAGACATTTACTAAGTCACCCTAAGCAGGTCACTCAAATTCTATTTGACTCAGTTTCCTCTGCTGTAAAACAGGGATAATAATGGCAAAGATGTACTTCACAAGGTTGTGAAGGCTCATATGAGGTAATATCTGTAAAGCACTTAGCACAAGTTTGGAACTCTATGACAAATATCATAATCTTTCCAAATGTATTGGCAGCTTAATGGTACAGTGGATAAAACATTGGACCTTCAGTAAGGGAGATCCAAGTTCAAATCCAGTTTTAGACACTTCTTAACTGTGTGACCCTGAGCACTTAAATTCTTGCTGTTTCAATTTCAATTGTAAAATGGAAATTATAATAGCACCTACCTCTAAAGATGGCTTTGAGGATCTGGTGAGATAATATTTCTATATTGTTTATCAAATCTTAAAATTATTATTATTAATTATTAATCATTATAAAATTTTACTTTCCTTTCTCACTTCTTTGGTTGGATGGTTTTAGCATATCAAAGCAGGTGTCCATCTCTATTCTCTAAATAATAAACAACCCATAGAATTTTTCAATAGTAGGTTTTTGGTTTTCACTAAATAAGAGAGCATTACAGACATTTCTTTGCTTTTTCTATTGGGCTATAACTATGACTTAACCATGTAGATGTTTATTTTCTGCTAGGTATTAAAACCCAGTGGTTTTCTAGGGGTATATGATGAAGTCGTGACAAAACCAAGAATAGATTTCATAATTATTGATTCTTTCTCTAAGGCATTCTAACTGATTTCTTTTCATTTGGTTATCCCCCCCTGTACACACACACACACACACACACACACACACACACACACACACACTCACTCATACACATACATACACACATAACAGTAGAGATCTGACCTTCCTTAGAGAGGAAGTCCTGGGTTAAAGTCCCACCTTTGGGGGCCTCTCTCTCTCTCTCTCTCTCTCTCTCTCTCTCTCTCTC
>NW_025373968.1:0-3998 GCF_016433145.1 Gracilinanus agilis
ATTAATATAATATAATTAATATAATATAACATATGTACTTTATACATGCATGTGTGTATGTATGCATATGTGTATGCATACATATATGAGAAACATTCATATAAATTATATGCAGTAAAAATGGCAAGTAATTCCAGAAGGATTTACCTACCCCGTTGGTTAAAAGGGTGGCCAATATAATGAGGAAGAGAATATCTCTTTTAGAAAGTGTGATTTCAACTGTCAAAAAAAGTCAGGAAAACATAGGAGGCAAGAGTGAGGGGGCAAGGAAGAATATTCCAGGCAATTGGAAGAGTAAGTGAAAAAATAAAGTCAGGAGCAAGAAGGTCTCTGTTGCTGGAATGTAGCTATAAGGAGATGAATCTATAAGAAAACTAGAAAGGCAAGAAAGAAGTAGGTTAACACCATCTTTACAAAACAAACAAAAAATGTGTAATAGGAAGTTTGAAATGAGAGAAGCCTACATCAGAGGAGTGGCTGTGTTAGTGGATGAAAGACAAAACGTATCTTTGATTTGAATATACATTGTAATCTTTCCTTTTAAAAAGGAAAGTTTTGAAAATCCATTTTGGTCTCAGCCCCACCCTTTGATTGGGTGCCCACACAAGCTATGGGAGGATGCCAGATGCTTTGTGGCTCTCTGGTGTTTTGGAAGCTGCTTACATCTTGTCCCACATGATTGCTGGTATCTGGAAGACTGGCTTCTAACCCACATTGAGGTCATCTGTCTAACCAGGGAGACTCAGGAATGAAGTTGCTGGGGTTTTAAATTGAGGATCCAGGAAGCAACATGGTTTCTTGGGGAGAAGAGCATCAGGAATGAACAGAGATGGGAGGTGAGCAGTGTACTCGGATTAGCTAGGCTACTGGCCATGTTATCATGTGCTTTTTCTCTCTCAAGCCCACTTTCGCTATCTAATAAATAATTACAAATTAATTATGCAGTCTCCAGAGAATTTTAGTCTTAACACATAACATAGGTGGAGAGAAAATGAATGTACTCTTGACTTGCATTTATTAGGCATACTTATAAAAAGGTCTGAATTCATAATAATTCTGTACTTAGAAGGGTTGTTATGAAATGATTCATACGTATGACCTCAGTTAGAGAGTAAAGCTCTCTACAAAATGGCTTGAAGGTGGAACTCCAAATCCTGTAGTATGTACTTCCTGGCTCACACTAAATATTCATATTAAATAAAAAAGATACCAAATAGTATCAGGTTAATGTCAATCAAAGATATTTAAGATTTATTATTAAATCTTATCCATATATTAGTCAATTTAAGAAATTTAAGAAAAATGCTAATTGGGGAAGAGTAGGACCCAGGCCATTAACTTGATTCTGGTGAGAGATAACACACTACCCCCTTTCTCCAGACACACACACACATACACACACCCATCTTCTAGCTGTCCATTGATAGAGATTATGTTTCATGACCTAAAAGAAAGAAAGTGGAGATATGTCAGACCCGAGCTGCTAAATCAATCATGCTATCACCTTGTTTAAAGAGTCACTTCTCCATTCTTTCCTCCCTGTTGTTTCCAAGCTTGAACATCTCCATGGCAATCCTCCTCTTTTAGGGTTAATATCATGATAATTTCCTCTTTTTCTAAAATATGAAAAAGTATAAATCAGGGGATTTGGTAGAGAGTGGAAATGAATAAAATCCCATTCTTGCTATTTTAAATGTCCTGTCTTAGTGGTGCAACTGTGTCTATAGTAGTACATATCTATAACCAGAAATCATTTTGGGGGAAAGGTCTTTTTGGAGCTATGAATAAAGCTACATACATATACACATAAATATACATGTATATGTACATACATACACAATAAATACATGTATACACATACATATATCTGTCAAGTATTCATTGTATAAACTACCATATTTCCATGTTGATCAACATGCATATCCAAAACAAGCAATTTATTTATACATGTATTATTTTCAAGTTTTACCCAAATGCAGAATTAGAAGAAATACAAATAACGAAACAATAACAAAAGAAAAGACTTTTTTCCATGATGCTGCCAAAACAAAACTTTAAGATTAATTTTATTCACTTATTCTCACATGCTATTTCCAAGTTGATTGCCCCAATTTTTATATAAAACATAAAATAACACAATATTATGTTAGTACTCAATTTTAAGGCAAGTTAAATAAGAGAGAGTAATTTTGTGTTTTGTAAAAATGATTCCAAAATAGGACTTTATAATTATATTTATAATAATTGCATTTACTTTTTCTGAAAAAATCTGAAAGAAATTCATTATAACATTGAGAAACAATGCAATAGCCCACATACTTTAGTTGCTACTTCTCTCTCCTATAACATTTCTTTTCATTCTGCTTACTTCAGAACATGTTGAATCTCTACAATAGAGAATAAACTCTTTGTAATTGAGAACTCTTTCATTATTGCCTTTATCCTCAACCTGGAAAAATTCCTGAAAAGAATCATTGTTTAATAATATATTGTTACTATGTTATTCATTGCTACTGAATTACTTTTGAGAAAGAAAAATTTTGCTGATATGAAAAGGATATAGAGAGATTGTTTTATAAATTTGTGAAGGATTTATTGTTTTCTGAATCTAGGGAAATAAACATATGGGAAGTTCTACAATATAGACAGCAAACCATCTGTGGAAGGTTTGCTAGAGTTGACTTATTCATGTGTCTGAAGCAAGGTAAGATTAAATTATATCTCTGAAGTCTCACTAGAAATTATCAGTGGTGGCATTTAAACCTGTGTTCTTGACAAATTCCTAACTCAATTTTATGACTTTACATGCTTAGATATTTGGCTTTACTTTTATTTTGTTTTCACAATTATTTTTCCTCTTCTCATAAGTTCTTAATATGTGTATTATTTTTGTCAGTGTATTTATATTTTTTCTCTTACACGGATGGAATAGTTTAATTCCTTAAATCATTTTGAGTTACTGATTTCTCATATAACAAAATGTTCACTGATTTCTTATAAAAATTTTTTGAGTGCCTACTATGTGTTTGCCCCATGCTAGATGTACTGGACAACTCCAGATATTTATAGTATGGCTTTCCAAACATTTACAATAAAAGATATTAGAAATTATTACTATTATTATTATTTTAAAATGTAGCATGGAATACTAAAAAGAAAACTAGGCTTGCACTATTGCAACTTACTTTTTATTCTTCAGTTTACCAGTAATTCATCTTTGATCAAGTTCATTTCACTGATAAGCTCTGCTTTCTCCCTCAAAAGAATGAGAATGCTAGCCTGTACACAGAGAAAGAAGATTTCCATAAAACCTAAAAGTGAAAATTTTTAAAAGCGTAATTTTTTTACATAATTAAAGACAGAAGATCATGGTGAGAATTTGATTTAGAATCAAAGGGCTATATTTCATATCTGACCATTGGCAATATGATCTTGGACAATTAACTCAAATTTTTGAACCTCAGTTTCCTCCTCTCTAAAATGAATGGTTTGCCTATAGCCTGCAAGAGGAAAGATTGTTGTGCCAGTGTGCTTATGTTCTCACTTCATTTAATGAGCTAATTCCTTTGCATTTGAGGGCCAATTACTGATATAAGATTTTTAGCAACAAAAAGGGATTCATCTTCTGAATGTGTTTCTCTGTCAATCAACTTTCCTATTTTTTTAAGGAAATGAATCTATTTTAAATCCTGCTCAGAAGTCTCTCAGTTTCACAAAACATTTGGATTTTCATCAACTCATTTCCTTTTCCAATGTTGTCAATACATCCATTTATATAAGCAAAAAAAGAGAGAAAAGTCTATAAAGTCAAAAGTTATATCTACCTCCTTTGAGCTTAGGAAGTTTGGCTATCATCTATTCCTAGCAGGCCTTTTCTATGATCTCTTGGCTTTTGCACACTTCATTCAGTCTTTATGTGTCTGTAGCTATTGCAACGAAGGAAAAAAGTCTACATTCACTTCATGATTATTTGAGATGATTTGCATATATTGTCCATC
>NW_025373969.1:0-3351 GCF_016433145.1 Gracilinanus agilis
CCATTGTCCAAAAATGGGTGGTATCAGCCTCTACATCAGCCCATTTCGCTATGACTCAGGGCCAGTACGGTGGGGTGGGCCCAGTTTGGCTATCCCAGGCCCCTGAATCCACCAGCCAATGAAGTTGGGGGTAGTTTAGCTGATTTGTGACCACAAATGTGAATTTATATTTTGTGCTGTATCATCTGGACTGTCTGGGACTTGAGGGCAGCACAGTTTGTTCTCTGGAGTATGGACAGGGTAAAGGAAGTCAGGGCTCTCTTACAAATAGATTCTGGCTTGGAGCTCTACCTCAGTCATTTCCTTGGCATATTAGATCATTTCTGATGTTATATACAATCCCATTCCCTTGGCTAACAGAGGGTAGACCCTGAAGATGGACATGGCATCAGGCAGTTGTAGAAAGTCTCAAAGAGTTTCTCCAGAGAATGGAGAAGAAATACGTCATGATCCCTAGAGAAGTCTGTACAGATCAAGTCAGGGTGTGTGGAGAATGGGGAGACGTGGACATGGCTCTAGGGAAAGAGCAAATAGACAAGGAGAGATGGGAGACAAATGAGAAAGGATGGCTGAAGAAAGAACCTGCTAGAGAAGATGGAATGGCTTGGGATCGCATGTGCATTTTGAGGGCTTTGCCTTGGCAAGGAGAAAGGCCATCTCATTAAGGGGAGAGGAGTGAAGGAATAGCTGATGGGGCAAGTGTCATGTTGAATTGTTCAGGGAGGAGATGAGATTGACTTGCCTGAATGAGGAATCATTTGTCATCAGAGAACATGATTTTTGGAAAGCACATTTTCATGCTTTTCTGAAGATCCATTATGCAGCCTGTGAGTAGGAGCAAAGGAAGGGGAGGGTGGGAATAATCCACATGTGGCATTTGATAAGTTGTGATTGACAATGTGGAGAAGAGATTCAAGACAGACAAATGACTCAGAGTTGACCTGGCTTACTAAAGAGTTAAGGCAGGAAAGGGAAGAGCCACCACTACAGGTATGATGTCTTTGAAAGAACATAGAGGTAGAGTTGGAATCCATCAACCATTTCTTCAATAAACCAGTCTGGAGTTTCCCCAAGAATTCCAGTTAAACTTATTATCTTGTATTTAGAAACTCAATTATCTTCCTTAAAAAAACAAAACTCTTTGTCAAGAGTCCTTCTCTGGAAAGGACATGTGTCACATCTCATCCACTCCTGTATTTGGAATCCACTTGTTTCCTATTCCTCAGGGCCCTGGTGATGTCCCAGAAAGAGCCTCGTGTGGCTGAGATAAAAGGGAGATGCTGGAATGTGCTGAGCCAGAAGGTTTCAGAAGCCCTCTGCAGGTGTAACCAGCTCGAGGTCCAAGCTCTCTGAGGCCCCATTCTCAGCCCTGACTGGGGAATGTAGTGCAAAAGGGTGCATATTAACCCTGCAGAGCCTTACTGCAGAATTTCTGACAGTTGAAAAGGGTTTAGAATCCTGAGGAGAGCAGTTGACCCTGGGAGACTCGATGAGAGTAGGAGGGTCAACTGAGCTCTATCTTTGGACTGAAAACCTGCAGCTTTTCTCTTAAAATTTGTTAGCTTAAGTATTTCCTTTGGATCTCCCTAACTTCCCCTATTCCCAATCATCATTTTCTCTTCCTGAATTTCTGTGGGTTTTGAAAGGAGGGTGGATCTGGGGTTAGCTTTCAAACTTTGTAGACTTAGTTTCCCAGTAGTCAAATAGGGATTACCCTTGATACAAATTATCTCTTGAATCATTGCATCCAAGTTTCCTACCCCTTTTTGGCAAAACCTCTGGGGGCTGAGTTAGGCACGTCCTTTCTCAGTCTCGCGTTCCTGTCTCCCTCCCCAACCTGAAGCTTTCCCTAGGCGGCTGTTAGAGTTACCATGTATCCCTCTGTCCTTTACAATCAACCCTGAAATTCAATAAACCCTGTTTTTCACTTAATCAAACCTTTGGCTAATTCATTAGTTGATTGATAAGAGAGGGAGAAGGGGAGAAAGGAATAACATTCTCTCTGCGTCCTGAGGGAATTGGAGGCGTCCATCTTGGAGGAAGTGAGATCTCAATACTTCCTCTGAATCTTCGTTTGTGAACCTGAGAAACTGACTAGAAAGCCCTCTAGTCAGTTTCAAGCTATTTCTGGCTGGCCCCAACCTTGGTCTGTAGAAGTGCCCTTCCTAAATGGGGGGCTCAGTCTGATCCTTTTAGTGTCTCTGGCTCAAACCTGTGTACCCAGTCTGTGTCTCCCTGCTGCAGTTGCCTGCTCAATACTTCATCCTCTCCCTTGCAACCCTTTATACCTCAGTGTTTATATTCACTAATCTCAGTCATTCTCTTACCTCTCCTACCACCTCAATTTACCTGCTCCACTATTGTACCCTCCTTATTCACTTTACTGCCTTAGGGATCCACAAACCCCTATCCACAGTGCCTTATCCCTATCCACATTATCTTATCTCTCTACCTGTGCCTTATTCCCCATTATAACTTGACCTGACTATTCCCTTATTGGTTACCTTATCACCCTACCAGAGTATCCCCTATTACCTCTAGCATATTCCCCTATTACAGGGAATATATGCAAGTCAGGAGAAAGGAGAAATTTGTGAGTGGAGAACCATCCCTGGCATGGCGGAGAAGTTGGCCTTCCCAGAGACCCCTGAGGAACCCATCTGTCTGGGGCCTGGCTTCCTGGAGAAGGTTTTTGTCTCAGTTCCCTATCAGAGTCTGTCACTGTGAGGATGAGTTCCACTGTTGTACCACAGCAGGCAGTAATAGTCAGCCTCATCCTCAGGCTGGGCCCCCTTGATGGTGAGGGCAGCCTTATCCCCAAGGAGTAACCCCGAGAACCGGGCAGGAGTGCCTGATCCAAGACTGTTGGTATTATAGATGAGTTGTCTTGGAGGCTGGCCATGATGCTGTTGGAACCAGTAGGGATAGTGCCCAGTGGTGACTGCCCCTGTGCTGGAGCTGCAGGTCAGGGTGACGGTTCCTCCTGGGATCACAGTCAGAGAAGGCTCCTGAGTCACCACAGCCTGAGAAGTGACCCCTGAAAACAAGAGGACAGACAGAGACATATCAGGAGAGACAAGGCCATCAGTGGCAGCACCTTCCTTCAGGCCCTTCTCTCCCTTGTTCTCCCCCAGAGCCCAGGGAGTCTGTGTCCTACCTTTGCAGAGAGGGAGCAGGATGAGGAGGAGAGGAATCCAGGCCATGCTGTGGATGCTCTGCTTCCTGAGGCCCCAGAGCTGGGCTGGACTCTAGTCAGGTCCTCTTATGTTTCCTGAGGTTGGACAGTTGTCTCATGCAAATAACGTGGCAAACTTCACTTACTGGGACCTTGCACTGGGGCTGGATCTGGGG
>NW_025373970.1:0-5356 GCF_016433145.1 Gracilinanus agilis
AAACTCTAAGATAATTTAATTGGTTAAAAGAAATCTCATTCTCTGCTCTTATTAAGGCAAGAGTTAAACAAACTAATCTGTCAAACATTTCTCCTTCCATTTCTCACTGGCCATGAGAAAGGGAACATAGAAATCAAAAGACAGAAAAAGGGACAAATTTGATCCCATCACTAAATTCTATCAACAGGTTAAGTACTGAGACATATATCTAATGAAAATTACAAAAGATTCTAAAAATGCAATCTAAGAAAAACTTATTTAGAGAGGAAGCAATGATTCTTAGTTGTGTACAGAAGTACAGAAGTGCAGTTTAACTTTCTTAGCTAGCAAAATAATAAATAAAAACCATCAGTCTTGCTCAGTGCTTAACCAAGAGTGAAAAAGCTTCTTTAAACAACCATGAATTCAACCTAACATTAATTAAACTGATGTTAGTGAAAAATTTAACTTAAAGATTATTAGAACAATGCAATTGGCTTACATTTCAAAATTAGATCCCTTTAGACAGAGACTGGTCCATGAGAAAATTATTTGTTGAGAGCGAATCATCCACGCCGCCCCAGTTCAGCAGGAAGTAGCTATGAGAAGCTAAAAATCGTCGCCCATTCTCCCCCAAACTCATGGACCTTTCTCCACCCATTAGAGTATATATTTGCTAAGGAACTGAATAGGTACTGATGGTATTGTGTAAATTTATTGACTACTAGTTAAAAATGGAATTTCTGTTAAATTTAAGAATGCACAAAACTTATATTGAAAAGCTATCTATTAGGATTTGCACTGTAGGAATGATCAGACTTATCAAAAATGCTTATTGAACTGAATTTAGGGAAAACATATGAACATGTAAAATTGTTACTCTAAGATCTGTACCATCATATTAAGTAATAGGTAAAAATATAATTAACATTAGGGTTTCAAAATTTGGTAATTCAAAAATAATATTTTTGCATTAGGAATCTAGTATATTATGAATATAAAAAATTTGGACAGCATTGTAATTTATTAGGATATAAAATTATTTTAAAAGCATGTGTAATGTATGAGAAGAAAGTCACGATCTAAGGAACAACATGCAATTTGTTTAAAGAAAAAATATTATTATGGGTAAGAACAAACAGGTAGAATAGCTTCATGTGAACAGACTCAGAGAGGTACAGTGACCAATCAAGCGTGACTTACCAGTTTAGCTCTGTAAAGTGAAAAAATGAACAAGAAGCTAATAGCAATTTTATAACATCAATAATGATTGTGCAAAAATTCAGGTTTCCCTAATTCACCACAATTGGAGCATAAATTTAAAATAAAAAGGAGAACTGCAGATATTATAGAGAATAAAAGACAGTTAATACAAAGGAAATATGGTTTGGAAATTTATAAAAAGCAAATAACATATATTGTGACAACTTAAAATTAAGCCTTAAGACAAAAGGGTTCAGCAAAATTGTCATTGATATTAAGGATTGCTTTTTCTCAATTCCTCTTGATCCCTCCGACAGCCCTTGTTTTGCATTCTCCATTCCCATAGTCAATCATATAGGGCCTAACCCTTGATTTCAGTAGTGTGTACTTTCATAGGGAATGGCTAATATCCTACACTATGTCAAAAATTTGTTGCTCAATCTATTGACCCCATTGGGACTCATTATCCCTTAGCCTATCTCATTCATTACATGGATGATCTCCTCATTGCTGCCCCTTCCCCCTCATTGGCTCAGACTATAGCCCAGGCTATTGTTAGCTCACTCCAAGCCCGTGGCTTTAGCATTGCCCCAGACAAAATTCAAACTCAATACCCCTTCACCTTTTTAGGATTTCGACTTGAACCCGACCGGCTGTTTTCTAATAAAGTCGAGCTTAAACGCTCTTCTCTTAAGACTCTTAATGACTTTCAGAAGCTTCTAGGGGATATTAATTGGCTACGTCCCTACCTGCAACTTTCTAGGTAGACCTCCGTCCTCTGGAGGATATCCTGCGAGGGGATGCTGACCCTTCCTCCCCTCGTTTTTTGACCCCGGCAGGTGAAGTTTTTCTCAAAAAGGTAGAACAGGCTATAGCCACCCAGAATATTGGATACTTCTCCCCAGAATTGTCCTTATACCTCCTTATTTTTCCCACTGAGTTTTCTCCCACTGGACTTCTATGGCAAGATCCTTCTCCCCTCATTTGGATACATCTCCCCATGCATAATCGGAAGATTCTTGCCTCTTACCCTGATTTGATTGCTCGTATAGCTATGATAGGCAATCGCCTTTCCACACGCCATTTCGGCCGTCCCCCTGACCACATAGTATCCCCTTACAGCAGAGAATAGCTTGACTGGCTTAAATCTCAGAATGATAATTGGGTTATACTCATTTCCACGTTTCAGGGCATATTAGACAATCACATGCCCAGTAACAAATTGCTACAGTTTTTCAATCTTACTCCCTTCATACTTACACGCCATACCCGATTCTCCCCCATTTCAGGGGCACCCACAATTTTTGTGGATGGTTCCAAAACTGGCCTTGCTGCCATAGTTATGAATAATCACCCTCGTTCTATCCAAACTCCCTATGAGTCTGCGCAGCTGGTGGAACTTTATGCTGCTTTAACAGTTTTTCATTCTCTGCCTGATACTCCATTCAATCTTTATTCGGATAGCAGATATGTTGCTCAATCCCTACTCCGACTTGAAATTGTTCCTGCGGTTCAGCCAACAACCGCTACCTTTTCTCTTTTTTTCCAACTCCAGCAGGCCATTCGATCACGGTCCTGTCCTTTTTTTGTGGGTCACATACGTGCCCACTCCGGCCTCCCAGGCCCCTTATCTTTTGGGAACGATCTCGCAGATCAACACACTCGCTTAATTGCCTCAGCATCTACATCTACCCCTTCTACTGCCCTCTCGCCCGACCCTGTTTCCCTCGCTACAGAGGCACACAGGCTTCACCACCTTAACTCTCAATCCCTTCGCCTAGCCTACAAAATTTCCAGGGAACAGGCCAGGTCAATTGTGAAAAATTGTAAGAATTGTGTTACTCTCTTGCCTGAACCCCATTTGGGGATTAACCCCCGTGGCCTTCTTCCCGGCCATCTATGGCAAATGGACGTCACCCACGTCCCTTCTTTTGCTAAACTCAAGTATGTTCATGTTTCCATTGATACTTCATCAAATTTGGCCACAGTCCTTTGGCGTGACCCCCTCACTGGCCTCTGGTGCGGCCCTGACCCTGTCCTTACTTGGGGAAAAGGTTCCGCCTGCATCTTTGATAAAACAGCGAATAATGCCCGTTGGGTCCCGTCTAGGCTGATCAAAACCTTTACCCCCGACACTAATCTTGATGGCCCAGGGCTTACCCCTGAGAAGCCTTCTTTTCTTTCCACAGGAAGATGACCTCTCCTTGGAATTGCCTCCTCTACATCTTCCAGTTGTTCCTTGCCTGCCATGGTCGGAGCCCTCACTTCCCTGCCAGACAAACCTGGGAAATCATTAACCTGATCAACCAAAGAATTCTTTCGCGGGTCACTTCACAGAACATGCCTCCTCTTACTTGGTTCCCCGAGCTTTTATTGACTTTTGTCAGCTAGGAAACCCTTCTTCCTCCTCGCTTCACTACTGTTCACCTGCCACTCCACCTCCGTCCGGGACGAAAATGATACCTACACTCCCCATCTACGGTTGTCCAGGATTTTCCCAACCTGACTTTTGCAGTGGTCTTTCTGAAGGATTCTGTGCCATCTGGGGGTGTGAGACTATCGGTACTGTACATTGGGTCCCAAAAAATTGGGATCTTATCCAAATTAAGAGTGGACTTTGACCGCCTTCTTGTATTTTGAATAATCCCCCTAAGATCCCTAATTGTAATCCCCTTAACATCTCGTTTACCAGCACCGGGAAATTGGATTCCAGATGGACTGATGGTCTTACCTGGGGATTGCACCTTTATAAGATAGGCCCAGATGATGTTGTTCTTATGACTATCCGCCTCCGAATCAAAATCATCACAGTTTCGGTTGGCCCTAATACTATTCTCACTGAGCGACAACCCCCACTTCCCCCCCTTCCGCCAGTACGGTTTCCCTCTGTTACCCACACTCCCCTTGATAACTCCAGACTTCATTCAATCTCTGCCAAGTCTAGACCTCACCTGACTCCAAACCCAATCCCTTACCTCCCTCCTGCTTCTACTTCTCAGCGTCTCCTTAATCTTATCTTCGGTGCATATACGGCCCTAAATTTCTCTCAACCCGATAAAACTAGAGACTGTTGGTTATGCCTCCCTGCTGCCCCTCCTTATTATGAAGCTTTTGCTTTAAACCTCGATCCTGATTATTATATCCAGCCCCCTGAACATTGTTTCCACGAACCCCCCAAGCTTACTATTTCTGAATCCCTAGGGTCTGGTCTCTGCCTGGGGAAACCACCCTCTCCTTATGATTCTTTATGTAATTCCACTCTGCAGAGGCATCTAGGTAGTTTCTACCTGATTGCACCCAATAACACCTTTTGGGCATGTAACACCGGCCTCACTAAATGCATTATAGGGACCCGTTTCAATTTTTCCTCTGAATTCTGTATCCTTATATCCCTTTGGCCCCGTATTACTTATCATTATGGCCTCTATGCTTTAACAACAATTGACTCCTCTGCCTTACGGTATAAACGAGAAGCCCTTTCTCTCTCTATTATCATCCTCCTAGGCCTCGGAGGAATAGCCGCCGGCATTAGTACCAGAACCGCAGCTCTTGTGGAAACACGTTATCTCCAATCTCTCCATACAGCAATTATTGTAGACCTTGAGGATATTGAAAAATCAGTTACAGCCCTAGAAAAATCTCTTACCTCTCTTTCGGAAGTTGTTTTACAGAATAGACGGGGACTTGACCTTTTATTCCTAAAAGAGGGCGGGTTATGTGTTGCACTAAAAGAAGAATGCTGCTTTTATGCAGACCATACCGGTATTGCCCGAGAATCCATGGCAAAATTACGAGAGCGATTAGCTCAGAAAAAGAGGGAGGCCAAGGCAGGAGAAGGATGGTTTAATACACTCCTTAAAAACTCCCCTTGGCTATCTACTCTGATTCCTACTATTATTACACCACTTCTCATTCTTATATTAGCTCTTACTTTTGGCCCTTGGGTTTTCCAACGTCTAACCAAATTCATTAGATCAAACGTCAACTCAGCCCTTGATAAGTTTCCTACGGTTCAATGCCATCGTAATCAGATAACGGACGCGGAACAACCTCACGATACTCGTCTACGTTTTAACAGGGCGGTAACCCAATGATGGGAATAGCACAGGTCCTCGACCCTTGATGGTCGAGTAACTCCCCCTGTGTAGCCTAAGACAGGGGCCGTCGCTGCGAA
>NW_025373970.1:5427-5822 GCF_016433145.1 Gracilinanus agilis
GGTAACCCAATGACGGGAATAGCACAGGTCCTTGACCCTTGATGGTCGAGTAACTCCCCCTGTGTAGCCTAAGACAGGGGCCTTCGCTGCGAACATCATCTATGGATCAACTGGGAAACATAAGGTGCTTTGAGAAAAATGGTATAAGACTTGGAGGAAACAATGGTCAAAAGGAGCGCACTTAATTATTATGCCCTTCATTTAAAAATAAAGAAAGGGGGAATTGTTAGGAGCCAAGACTATAAAATAAAAATAGTAACCCTTCAAGAACGATATGGATTATGAGCCCCGCATGGGCGGAGGCATAGCTGCAAAACGTCCTCCAGATTTTCCACATAACTGCGTGTACTTTTTCCATGTTCCTGCTTCGTAACTACTTGTTTCTTTCTCCTTTC
>NW_025373971.1:0-7954 GCF_016433145.1 Gracilinanus agilis
ATACATAGTTTTGTATATATATATATATGTATATATATATATGTATTCAAAATGGATTAAAAGAAATTCAGAGCCTAAGCCCCACTTCTGACTAGTTTTCCTATAATTATTATACTTTTGCATAACTAGAACCTTAATAACTGAAGCATCTTTGCCTGAAATATTTTATTTTTTCTTTTCTCTTTCCATTCAATTACATCCTTTTTTAAAGAGCATTTTCAATACTTCTGAAATTATATTTCTCCTCAGTTGCTCCTATGTTAAATTCACTGTAAACTCTTGATACTAAAATTCTTCCTAGGTTCCTATCATTATTTCTTTCATAATCTAAAAAAACAGTGTGCATTGTGGTTTTTTTTAATTATATTCTCAAATGCATTGATCTTCCTGGACGTATCCAAATGTCTCACTAAATCTTATACTTCATCTTTTAGTGTTCAATCTCAAAGCATTCACAATTTTTAACCTAGATTTTCCTTTAAAAAAAATCAGAGATCCAGATCCAATATGCCATAGCATCTTGCTTGTTAAAAATGTAAGTAATTATACCATGCCAAACATTAAGATTCTGGCAATCCTTTGAATCCCAAACTTAGCTTAGTCTACTATTTTTACTGCCTCACTGTAGAATTTTCATTTGTTATAAACAGATAGCACTGAATTATATGTAGGTAAGAAGTGCCATTTTCTAGTTCTCACTTTTTTGCGCTTTAGCAAATAAATTCCCTTCTTTGAATGCAGTATAATTCAGTGTAATTCAAGAAAAATTGTAAAACATAATGCATATATATGCATTATGTTTTACATTTTATAAATAATGGAATAGAAAGAGGTTTCAAAACACATATAATCATTCTCCTCTGGGAGTTTATAGTATAATAGAATATAAAAGGTATACAAATAACTATAATACCACTTTTGTTGTTGTTCAGTCATTTTCAGTTGTGTTTGACTCCTCATGACCCCATTTGGGATTTTCTTTTTCTTTTCTTTTCTTTTATCTTTTTTATTTTTATTTAGAATATTTGTCTATCGTTGCATGATTCATAATCCCAACTCCCATTCTCTCTCCTTCCACCTCCCAAAGCTGACAAGCAGTTACACTGGGTTATACATGTATCACTGTTCAAAACATATTTCTGTTATTCATATTTGCAGTAGAATGATCCTTTAAAATCAAAACCCTAATCATATCCTACATGACTGATCATTTGTTTTTTTTTTTCTGTTTCTCTCCTATTCCGGGAAAATGGAATACAAAAAGAGCCGTTGCACAGTGCCAAAGAAGCATGAAACTACCTGCATAGTGCCAATTGAGCACAAAGTTCAAAGAGACAAAATCCCAGTAGGATTAATGTAATTTTGAGCCAAGACAAGAGGATTTGAACTTGTTTGGGGTTGGAGGTTGCAGTTCTTTTGACATATGTTAGAGGCCGATCTTCCCTGTGCCCCATCAAGCATCTCACTTTGGTTGCCATCCTGGCTCCTATAATCTAGTCCATTTTCCATCTCTCGTAGTGTGGCAAACTTTCTATAGTCCTGGATACTGATTGGGTAAATGGGTAACTACATAAATCAGTTTAATTTGGGCTCTGATTCTAGAACCTGTTATAAATTTGTTTTTCTTTACTTAGTTTTTTTTAGACATAAGACTTTGACATTTGACATTTCATCCACAAGTTATTTTTTCTCTTTTGTTTGGATTTTTTGATGATTTTAATTTCTTTTGCAAATTGATTCATTTACTTCATAACTCAGCCATGCATTCCTGAGTGATCCCTGTGTTATTATCCACCTCAGGGGGAGCTATTATTGTTGTGAATTTTTATTTGAATTTGAGCCTAATTTAGAACAGAAAACTACCTCCCAGAATCCAGAATATGAACCTGTTTGGAGAAGGTGCCATGAAGATACCCACAGAGACCACACACTGCTCCAGAAGATCCAGAGTGAACTTTGGGATGTACTAAATTGAACTATGGAGGGTTGAATGCAATTATTTTGAATGTATACTTTTATGCCAAAAGGGACTGCCCCCAAATTTCCTTTCTGTCAATGTAGCAATTATTGATTTTGTTCTCTTTTCTTTTTATCCACAAATTATTGCAATTTTTAAGTTGATTATGTTTTCATGATCCATTGGAGAGACTGGTCTCCCAAAGGATCACAGGGGGTATGTATAAATGAAGATTTTTGAACCTTGGACTTCATTCCCCAGAAATCCCTTAGTATTTTCCAAAAAATCCCTTTAATCTCTCCTGAGCATCCATGTTTGCATGGTCATGTTATTGTTTTATAAGTTCTGTAGTTCCTCCTTTCTCTCTTCTTCATGAGCATGGCTGAAGTTAGTTTAGCACCTTTTTCACACTAGATTTTTTATGTTAGTTTATTACTAATAAAACTTAATAAAATGTAATATTTAGTTTCTGTATATCAATTTTAATCTCTACAGAGTTTTGATATGGTCAATTATGTGGATAGTTTTCCAAATTATAATCCATCCTTGCATTTCTGGTATAAATCCCACCTGATGATAGTGGATAATCCTCGTAATCAATTGCTGGAGTCTTTTTGCTAGTACTCTGTTTAAGATTTTTGTATCTATATTCATTAAGGAGATTGGTCTGTAGTTTTCTTTCTCAGTTTTTGGTCTGCATGGGTTTGGAATCAGTATCATATTTGTGTCATAAAAGAAGTTTGGTAAAACTCCTTCTTTGTTTATTTTGTCAAATATTTGTATGGTATTGGGAATAGTTGTTCATTAAATGTTTGAAAGAATTCACTTATGAATCCATCTGGCCCTGAGGATTTTTTCTTGGGAAGTTCTTTGATGGCTTATTCAATTTCTTTTTCTGAGATGGGATTAAGAATTCTATTTCCTCTTTTGTTAATCTAGGCATTTATATTTTTGTAAATATTCACCATTTCACTTAGATTGTCATATTTATTGCCATATAATTGAACAAAGTAGTTCTTAATGATCGTCTTAATTTCCTCTTCATTAGAGGTGAGATTGCTCCTTTCATCTTTGATACTGATAATTTGATTTTCTTCTTTCTTTTTTATTAGATTGACTAGTACTTTATTTTATTTGTTTCTTCAAAATATCAGCTTCTACTCTTATTTATTAGTTCAATAATTCTTTTACTTTCCATTCAATTAATTTCTCCTTAAATTTTTAGGATTTCCATTTTAACTTTTATCTGGATATTTTTAATTTGTTATTTTTCTAATTTTTTAAGTTGCAAGCCCAATTCATTGATCTCTACCCCCTCTATTTTCTTGGTATAGGCACTCTGCAATATACATTTTCCCCTGAGTAATGCTTTGGCTGTATCCCATAAGTTTAGTATGCTGTCTCCTTGTTATAATTCTCTTTAATGAAGTCTGTAATTATTTCTCTGATTTATTCCTTGACCCACCTGTTTTAAAGAATTAGATTATTTAGTTTCCAATTAATTTAAAATATACTTTTATGTGGACCCTTTTTAATTATAATTTTTACCACATAGTGACCTGAAAAAGTGACATTTATTATTTCTGCTTTTCTACATTTGTTTGCATTATTTCTATTCCCTAGTACATGGCCAATCTTTGTATATGTACCATGTACTGCTGAGAAGAAGGTATATTCCTTTTTATCCCTGTTCAGTTTTCTCCAGATATCTATTAACTCCATTTTTTCTAGCATTTCATTTACTTCCCTTACTTCTTTGTTATTTATTTTTTGGTTTGATTTATCTAGTTCTGAAAGGGAAACATTAAGCTCCCTCACCAATATGGTCTTACTATCTATTTCCTCCTTGAGCTCCTTCAATTTTTCCTTTAAAAATCTAGATGCTATACTATTTGGTGCATAAATATTTAGTAATGATATGTTTCATTGTTTATAATACCTTTTAGTAAAATGTTATTTCCTATCTTATCTCTTTTAATCAGATCAATTTCTACTTTGGCTTTGTCTGGCATCACATTGCTACTCGTACTTTTTTTACTTTAGGAGATGCATAATATATTCTTCTCCAGCCTTTTACCTTTAATCTGTGTGTGTCACCTTCCCTCTGAAAGACTAAAAATGAATTAATTCTCCAAGTACTTAAGTTTATAGGATTTAATAACAACAAAGTGAGTCAAGTGAACAGAGCAAAGAGCCAGAGTCCCACCAGCCTACCACATTCGAGCCAAAGCCAAAGCCCCAAAAAAGTCCTCTCATTGGGGGTTTCAGCAAACTTATAAACAAACACATGCCAGGGCGCAACACCAGGACACAAGAAAAGGCAACCCCGGGAAGAGTGAAGAATGCTGGGAAATGAAAGGTACAAATTTTTAAAACACACACCTCAAATGTGTTTCTTGTAAACAACATATAGTAGGATTCTGATTTTTAAATCACTCTGCTACCCACTTCTGTTTAATGGATGAGTTCATCTCATTCACATTAAGCACTTTGATTACTGTTGTACCCTCCATTGTATTATACCCTTTGGATCCTGCTCTATTTCTTTTCACTCTGTTTCTCCTCACCAGTGTTTTGGTTTTTGTCACCCTTCCAGTTACCTCTCCCTTCAATTACTCCTCACTTCTCTTGTCTCGTTTCCCTTCTACTTCTCTATAGGGTAAAATAGAATGCTACGTCCCAAGGAGTATATTCGTTTTTCCCTCTCTGAGTCAATCAATTACAAAGAGAGTAAAGTTTAATCGTTGCCCATCACTTCCATTATCCTCCCCTCTCTGTTTTGATTTTTCTCACCTCTTTATGTTATATAATTTACTCCATTCTTCTCTACCTTCCCTTTTCTCTCAGTGAAACCCTCTCTTTCAGCCTTTGATTGATTTTCTTACATGTCCTTCATATGCATACATATTATATCATACATACATATTATTCCATACTATCACATTTACTTGTATATCATGCCATCATATATGATCAAATATATCTTATCATGTTCAGCTTGCTTTTCTACCCTCTTTCTGAGTAAGTTCCTTCTATCCTCTCTTCTACTGAGAGTAATTTTTGAGAATTATAGAAATCCTCTTTCCATGTAGACTTATAAACATTTTTACCTTAATGTGTCCCTTAAATTTTCTCTTTCTTAGTTACCTTTCTGGGCTTCTATTCTCATGTTTGTCCTTCAATTCTTTTGTTTTGGTCTGGATGCTTGTAAATCTGCTATCTTATTGAAAGACCATTTTTCCCCCTAAAAAAAGTATACTCAGTTTTGCTGGATAGGTGACTCTGGGTTGTAAACCCAAATCTTTTGCCTTTCTAAATGTCATATTCCATGCCTTCCAATCCTTTAATGTAGAAGCTCCTGAGTGATCCTGATCAAATACTCCATGGTATCTGAATACTTTCTTTCTGGATGCTTGAAGTACTTTTTCCTTAGACTGGTTACTCTCGAATTTGGCTATTACATTCCTGGAAGTTGTCATTTGAGGTTTTCTTTCTGGAGGTAATCTGTGAATTCTTCCAATTTCAATGTTATTTTCTTGTTCAAAAATCTCTGGGCAGTTTTCTTTGATATTTTCTTGTAATATGATATCTAAAGTTTTTTCTTCATCAAGGCTGTTAGGTAATCCAATAATTCTTAGATTATATCTCCTAGACCTGTTTTCTAGGTCAGTTGTGTTTTCAATAAGATATTTGATGTTTCCCCTGTTTTTTCATTCCTTTGATTTCTGCTTTATTGTTTCTTGATTTCGCATGGATTCATTGATTTCTAGATGGTCAATTCTGATATTTAAGACCTAATTTTCCTCTGTCAGGTTTTGGTTCTCCCTTTTCAATTGGCCGATTTTTTTCTTGCATCTCTTTCATTTCTCTTCCCCACTTTTTCTCTACCTTTAATAATTGGATTTTGAAGTCTTTTTTGAGCTCTTCCAGAATCTGTGTCTAATCCATATGTTTCTTTTGGACTTTGTATGTGTTTCCTTTGCTTTTCTCTGTCCCTTTCTGTGCCTTGCTCTTTGTCTCCATAAAAAGTCTTTAGATTTAGGTGTTTTTTTTATTCTTTGCTCATTTTTCCTATCTAATTATAGGTAGGCTCTGTTTTCTGGGGAGTTGGGGTACCCTCTTAAACTTCCGTTCTTCCTTGATGTTATTTTCTGCTAATATTCTGAGTTGTTACTTTTTTACCTAATGGTCTGAGGGCTGAGAGTACCCTACCCTTGCTGATTCAATTGACCCTTGAGATGCTGATAGCTTAAAGACTTTCCTCAGGTTTGGGTATAAACTTTTTATCTCAGACTGAATTTGATTAGGTCAGGTGCTGAACAGAATCTAGCTCCAGGATTAGGCTTGTGTTTTTTTGGTCTCAAAGTGTTCTTGATTCAATCAGGTACACCCATGATTGCCCTGCCCTTGAGCTGCACCCTTAGTTTTGGGCAAAATGATCAAAGGAGGCTCCCCCTGAGAACTGCGTCCTCACTCCAAATCATGAATTATGTCACCAGCCCAGACTGGTATTCCTGGCTTTACTCTGGGCCCACATGAATCGTCCTTCATTGGCCCAGATTGCCCTGCAGAGGGACTCTGGGCTTCTCCATAGGGTTGCAATTTCAAGGGGTGTTATTTAGCTTTGATCGCTTTTTACCCAGTAGGATCTCAGGGTCTGACTTAGCTTTGGATTAAGTTCAGAACCTGTGAGAGCAGATGTGTGGGGCATTGAGGGTGTGGTTTACTCTTTGTATGTTCTTCACTTGCTGCTATGGCCCCTGCTATCTCTGCTCCCCTCTCACCTCAGGTCCCCAGATGATCTCTGCCTACCTTTTGGGGTTTTCTTTGAAAGTTTTTTCCCTCTGTCTCTGTTGGTTCTTTCACTCCTGTATTCATTTTTTGGTGATATTTTACTCTTGGTCAGAGAGGATTATTGTGGTGAAATGGTGAGCTGCTACCCTAGTTACTCCTCCATCTTGGCTCCAATCCTCATCCATTTGGGATTTTTTTTTTATTTTTTCATTTTTTTCAACATTTATTAATATTCATTTTAAAATGGTTACATGATTAATGCTCCTACTTTCCCCTTCACCCCACACTATCCCCCCACCCATGACCGATGCACTTTTCCACTGGTTTTAACATATGTCATTGATCAAGACCTATTTCCAAATTGTTGATAGTTGCATTGGTGTGGTAGTTTCAAGTCTACATCCTCAATCATGTCCACCTCAACCCATGCTTTCAAGCAGTTGTTTTTCTTATATGTTTCCTCTCCTGCAGTTCTTCTTGCATTGCTGCTGGTACAGAAGTCCATTGCATTCGATTTTACCATAGTATATCAGTCTCTGTGTACAATGTTCTTCTGACTCTGCTCATTTTGCTCTGCATCAGTTCCTGGAGGTCTTTTCAGTTCACCAGGATCTCTTCTAGTTTATTATTCCTTTTAGCCCAATAATATTCCATCACCAGCATATACCACCGTTTGTTCAGCCATTCCCCAATTGAAGGACATACCCTCCTTTTCCAGTTTTTTGCCACCACAAAAAGCACAGCTATAAATATTTTCATACAAGTCTGTTTATGATCTCTTTCGGGTATAAACCCAACAATGATATGGCTGGATCAAAGGGAAGGCATTCTTTTATAGCTCTTTGAGCATGATTCCAAATTGCAAGCCAGAATGGCTGGATCAGTTCACAACTCCACCAGCAATGCATTAATGTCCCAATTTTGCCACATCCCCTCCAACATTCATTACTCTCCCCTTCTTTCATTTTAGCCAATCTGCTAGGTGTGAGGTGATACCTCAGAGTTGTTTTGATTTGCATTTCTCTAATTATTAGAGATTTGGAACACTTTCTCATGTACTTATTGATTCTTTTGATTTCTTTACCTGAGAATTGCCTATTCAGGTCTCTTGCCCATTTATCAATTGGGGAATGGCTTGATTTTTTATACAATTGCTTTAACTCCTTGTATATTTGAGTAATTAGACTCCTGTCAGAGTTTTTC
>NW_025373972.1:0-2471 GCF_016433145.1 Gracilinanus agilis
ACATAATATATGATAATATATGATAATACATGATAGTGTATGATAATATGATAAAATATATGATAATGCATGATACAACACACACTAATATAATATATGCTAATATATGTTTAATATATGATAATGAATGCCAATGTATGATAATATAAGATAGTATAATACATTTCGGCATTATATCCGATGATATGATGCACGATAATATACAACAACACATGACACTATGTTAATATATGCTAATATATTCTAATATATGATGGTACAGGCTAATGCATGAAAATATAATATACAACAACATTATACATGATGACACAATGCACAACAACCCATGCTAATATATGTTAATATATGCTAATATATGCCAATATATGATACTATATGATAATACAGCTAATGTATGATGATATACGATAATATAATACATGACAACATTATACATGCTGATATAATGCAGGGCAATACAAGATAACAAATGGTAATATATGTTAATATATGCTAATATATGCCAAATACATGATAATACATGATAATGTGTGATAATGTAACATATCACAGTATCATATACAATGACACAAGACACGATAACATATGCTAATGTGTGCTGACATATGCAAATGCGTGATAATGCATGCTAATACATGCTAATATATGCCGATACATGCTAATGTGCGGTAATGTATGATGGTGCAATACATGACAGCATTGTATGCGATGACATAATATACGACAATATATGATAATATATGCTAACATATAACACATGCTAATATATGTTGATATAATGTAAATGATAATATAACATGACATGACATAACATAACATATCATAACAACATAACATAATATAATATAATATAATGTCATATCATATTATATTATATAGTGCTTCTTTAGGTAACATGGCCACCATTTTTCCAGTAATTTGTGGTTTGGCAGGGCTTTATGTAGATTATATTGTCTTCACAACAACCCCGGGACATTATTATTATTATCTCCATTTTAAAGATGAGACTGAGGCACAGAGAAGTCGTGTGACTTGTTCAGGCTCATATCTAATAAAGGTCTGAAGCAAGAATCTAACTCAGACCTCCCTGACTTCAGATCCAGCACGTAAGCCACTGAACCCCCTGACTGACCAGCTGTCATATCTGCCAGGCTCCTCTCCAGTGCCCTTGGCATGATCTTCACTTCTGAGGAAATGCTGGGTTTGGGGATGGTATCAAACTGGAAGATAACACGTTGAATGGTAGAATCCAAAAGGACCTCACAAGGCCAGAACAATGAAGAAGATCTAATAAGAGGAAGCTGAATAGGATTAAACATGAACACACACACATACATACATACATACATACAGAATAACACTGAAACTCGGAGTTGGAAGGAAGTCAGAAAGGAGACTGAGTGGCCATCTAGTCCAATCCAACACTGAACCAGAATCCCCACCACAACGTACCCAACAAGTGGCCATCTAACCTCTGCTCAAAGACTTCCAGGGCTTCTTCAAGGGAGCTATTGCCTAGACCCACTTCTCCTTGTTCTAGTCAAGTAGGTTACAAATTCATTTGTTTGTTTGTTTTTTTAATCAACTTTACAGTATAAAACGGATGGACAACCATCAATGCTTAGCATCATTGATTAAGAGCTGGAAGGAACCTCAGAAGTCATTGGTTGAATCCCTTTTTTTTTTTTTTACAAATTAAGAAACTGAGTCTCAAGGAGGTTGAAGCTCATCTCGAGACACACAGGAAACTGTCAAGAGTGGGATTTGAACCTGGTCCTCCGTCCCTAAGGCCACTACTCTTTCCATTTTATCACACGGCTTCAAAAACAACAAAAGTAAACAACCTCAGTGTTTCAGGGGACTGCAGGGTCAGAATGATGAAACGCTATGCTGTGGCAGCCAAAAACATTAACACTAGCTCAGGTGGCATTAACAGAAAAAAACGGTATAGATAGGATGAGGGAAGCCATAGCCTCAACTGCATTTGGGCCTCATTAGACAATATCAGGCCAATTATGCTCAGTTGTGGACACCATAATATTGGCAGGGGAAGGCAAAGGGGGGGGGGGCGTAATAGATTGACCAACATAGGAAATTATCACCTGGTATAGGGCTTGGAATGTTTATCCTGCAAAGAAAACTAAAGGGAGACATGGCTGCCTTCTTCAAGAATCTGATAACTGTGTAGAGGAAGATTTGTTATACTTTGTCTCAGATGTGTCAAGATAAAGACACTGGAGAAGAAGGTAACAATAGCGGAGAGTCTGATCTTGGCTTTATGTAGGGAAAAAATCCAGTCCTGACTATTAGAGCCTTGCAAGAATCATTAAATGAGGAAGAAGAAGAAAAAGAAGGAGGAGGAAGGAGAAAATAGAAAGAGAGAGAGACAGAGAGAGAGACAGAGAGAGAGAGACAGAGAGAGAGAGACAGAGAGAGAGAGACAGAGAGAGAGAGAGAGAGAGAGAGAGAGA
>NW_025373973.1:0-4278 GCF_016433145.1 Gracilinanus agilis
CTTCCTTTCTTCCTTTCTTCCTTTCTTTTTCTCTTCCTTTCTTTCTCTCTTTCTCTCTCTCTTTTTCTCCCTCCCTTCCTTCCTTTTTCCTCCTCCTTTCCCTTCCTTCCTTCTTTCCTTCTTTCCTTCCTCTTTTCCTCCCTCCCTCCTTCTCCTCTTTCTTCTCTCTCTCTTTCTCCTCTGACTCTCTCTCTGCTTCTGTCTCTGACTCTCTTCTCTGTCTGTCCGTCTGTCTTTCCCTGCCCTACCATGTCTTACAGCTGATACTAAGTATTGGTTTTCAGGGGGAAGAGCAATAAGGGCTAGGCAATAGGGGTTAAGTGACTTGCCCTGAGTCACACAGCTGGGAAATATCTGAAGCTGAGTTTGATCCCAGCTCCTCCTGATTTCAGGCCAGGCTCCCCCTTACCCTCATCTTTATTACGATTATACTTGAAACTTAATTACGAAGAGGCATGTCTAAATGAACCACATGTTGCCAAGCTTTGCTCTTGGAGAGGAGATTGCATTTGAAATGCTTCCCTTGGCTTTGTGTGCCAGAAAATCTGAATGCATCATCATCTCACCTGCTTTGATTGGGGCTTGAATGATTACCTTTTGTCAAACCCTGTCTTGGTCTTCCTGGTGAGCACCCTGGGTACTGCTGAAAGCAGAGGCTGAAGCCATTGTGTAAGCCCATTATCTGCCCACAGCTCTCTCCCTCTCTGCCGCCCTATGAGCCATCCCAGGGCCTCTGCTGGAGGCTTCCCCGCTGCTCCGATGTACGGAGAGTGAGCTTAGCGTCTCAGCTGCTATTTGTCTCCACCTCCTTCAGTGACACACAAAACAGGTAGAGGCTCCAAAAATGCTTGTTTGGTTGAGCTCTATTAGCGTGAAAGAAAGGACAATGTGGTGCCAAAAAGCATTTCTCTGACTGAATTACATGTCAGTTCAGTGAGCAAAGGAAATTATGCCTGAAGGCACTGCCCAGATTTTCCCTATACTTTAGCTGTGCAAATAGTGTTTTTTTTTTTAATTCATATAAGAGATAGCTAGATTACTCGGTGGATAGAAAGCTAGGCCTGGAGATGGGAAATCCTGGGTTCAAAACTAGCCTCAGACATTTCCTAGCTGCATGTCCCTGGGCAATTCATTTAATCCCAGTTGCCTAGCCCTTACTTCATTCTTCTTGTCTTAGAATTGGCACTTAGAATTGGTTTTAAAACATAGAATAAACATTTGAGGAAGGAAGGAAGGAAGGAAGGAAGGAAGGAAGGAAGAAAGGAAGACAGATAAAATTAGATGGAGGAAAGAAGGAAGAGAAAGAGAAGAAAGAAATGAAGGAAGGAAACAAAGAAAGGAAGGAGATAAAAAGGAAGGAAGAAAGCAAGCAAGAAAGAAGACAAAGGAAAGAAATAAGGAAGGGAGGGAGGGAGGGAGGGAAAGAGGGAGAAAGGAAGGGAGGCAGGAAGAAATTAGGTAGAAAGGTGAGTTTAAGGGTGAAAGATGACTTCCATTTTCACCATGTTGAGCTACTTATGCACGTGGGTAATCCATATAGAACTGTCCAACAGGCAGTAGGTGATATAGTCCTGGAGAAAGAAGAGGCTGTAACTGATGGGCACCATCTATGTAGAGCTAGTCATTGAGCCATGGGAGCTGATGAGATCACCCAAAGAGAGGGTTCAGAGGAAGAAGAGAAAAGAGCCCAGTTTGAAGCCTTGCTTCTACTAATCATGTGCAATTATATAGAGTACTTATAAAGTGCTGTGGTCTCCCTTTGTTTGGGCTGTTCTTTCTGGCTTCTCTGCCTTCCCTCTTCCTTCAAAAGCCCAAGTCAGATGCCGCTGCTTCCCAAGCTTTCTCTGATCTTCCTCCTCAGACCTTACTGACATCCTATATTGCTTTACACATTTCTAATACCTTATATTTTTTCCATATTACTTACAGTCATCTGTGTTGACCTCTTATCCTTCTCGACTCCAAGTTTCACAAGGATGTCAGGGACTTTGTCTTTTCTAAACTTTGCACTTTCCCCACCTCCAAGACCCAGTGCTCTGGAGGCAGCACATGCTTATTAAATGTTGGATTTGTTCAATGAATCATTGTTGAATTTAAAATAGACCATGCTGGGTGCACGAGAGAGTCACAGATCAAATTCTTTTAGAGATCTGGAAAAGAAAATAATAATATACTCGTTACTGAGAAGTATACAAAAAAAATGGAAGCTTTAACCCTTTTCTGTTCAGTGCCTTTGACAATGACTTGGATGAAGGCATCGATGGCATGGTTATTAAGTTTGTAGATGATGTGAATCTGGGAGGCAAATTTAATAGCTTGGATTATGGAAGCCAAGATTTTAAAAGACCGTAAGCAAGTGGAACAATTGACCAAATTAAGGCTGTGAAAATGGGGACAAATGTGAGGACCTCTGCTTGGGCCCAGATGTTAGGACAGGGAAGAGGATGGGGGTAGAGGGGGAATGATGATGAAGAGTTGATGTTTTGTGATAACAGAATGGAGACTTTCTCTGACATAGGGACCTTTTTTATGCTGACCCAAGTCAGAAAACCTTGGCAGATAAAAGAAAATGGACTGTGTTCTCAGTTTTGACATCTTCTTTTAGGAAAGAATGGCTTTTGGTAGATGGAGACTTTTTAAGTAAGCATAAAATCAAAGGAAGGTAGGATTTCACATTAAAAAAGGAAGCAGAAGGGGCAATGAGGCAGCACAGTGGATACAGCGCCAGAACTGGAGTTAGGAGTTCCTGGGTTCAAATCTGGCCTTAGACACTTCCTAGCTATGTGACCTTATGCAAGTCACTTAACCCCAATTGCCTAGCCCTTGCCATTCTTCTGACTTAGAACTGATACTTAGATACTTCTAAAACAGAAGTTAAGGGTTGTTTTGTTTTGTTTTTTTTAAAGAGGAAGCAGTACATAGGCAGAGTGGAGTCGTAGAATGATCCCTCAGGTGGGAATAAAGAGACCTGACTCCCCGCCCTCCCACTTAATGTTTCTGTGACTTTGGGCAAGTCATTTCATTTCTCTTTAGCCTCGGTTTTCTCACATTTAAGATATACCTTAAGTTTGTAGTTTTATTATTTATAATTTTATTTTATATTAAATATTATTAAATTGCATTTTATATTAAAATTAAATTTTATATTAATTATTATTAAATTACAACTAAAGTGACTGCAGTATAGTAGATGGAGTTTTAGACCTGGAGTTAGGAAGATCTGTGCTTCAAATCCCCCAGTGAAACATGTGAGTGAGTCCCTCTCTGAGCCTTGGTCACATTGTCTGTAAAATGGGGCTGAGGATGCCCCTTATGGCTTTTGTGAAGCCGAAATGAGATTTTTTATATAAAATACTTTTCAAACTTGGCATGTGAAAGTTAGTTATAATTATTGATTTTTGTCCTTGCATACCCAGTGCCTGGCATCGTTCCAGCCACATTAAGCAGGTACTTAAATGTTTCTTGATTAATCGAAGGTCTTCTGCATAATAATTAATTATTGCTTAAAAATTAGAGGCAGTTGAGTGATATAGTGAATAGAGTGATAGACTAGGTAGTGAGGAAGACTTAGTGAGAAAGACCTGAGTTCAAATTCTGCCTCATTTACTAGCTGTGTGTGATTGCTTACAGAATATCTTTGCATAAAACATCTTTTATAACCTCTCACCTCCGTTTCCTTATCTATAAACTAGTAATAAAATAACACTGCTATATAGGGTTGCAGTGAGAACCAAATGAGATACCATCTGTAAAGTGCTTGGGAAAAAAACTCAGTCTAAGTGCTAGCCATTGTTATTGTTGTCATTATTATTATTATAACCCTTTGTGTTTGTAGTTCTTAAGCTCCACCCCCCCAAAAAAAGAAATCATTGTTCTAATGACTATTTCTGGATGATTTGTTCACATAAACAGACTTATTATATAAAGACCAAATTGAAAAAGGTTCTCAGGGACAGCTAGGCAGCCAAGACTGGAGTCAGGGGGACCTGGGTTCAAATCCAGCCTCAGACACTGCCTAGTTGTGTGACCCAAGGCAAGCCACTTAATTCTCAATATCTACTCCTTGCTGCTCTTCTGTTTTAGAAGTGTTTCAAAGTCAGAAGGTAAGGGGAAAAGAAAGGGAAGGGAAGGGAAGGGAAGGGAAGGGAAGGGAAGGGAAGGGAAGGAAGGGAAGGGAAGGGAAAGGAAGGGAAGAAGTGAGGGAGGGAGAGAGAGATGGCAGGAGAGAGGGATGGGGGGAATGGAAAGGGAACAGAAAGGAAGGAGAAAGGGGAGGGG
>NW_025373974.1:0-5507 GCF_016433145.1 Gracilinanus agilis
AAACATATATATAAATATATATTTTAAAGTAGACATGTATTATTATTCCTACTAGACTGGAAGCCCCTCGAGAGCAGGGACTAGACTTCATTTATTAGGGTATATTTTTCCTGGAAAAACAGATTGCAGATGATGATGAAGGTGAACTTATTTATAACAGTGATTTATAATTTGCAAAGCATTCCTCTAATTATATTTTTAAATAAATGTACATTGAATAAATGAATCTTGATGATTAATTAGTTTACTGTGATATAATTTTTTTTCTAGATACTTTAATACGTTCACTAAAGTGCATGTATGCCATGAATTTAGAATACAAGATGTATCTAAGGAAAACATAAGAGATAGGATCTCATTTTTTTAAAAGCAGAAATATTTGGGGACAGCTAGGTGGCACAGTGGATAGAGAACCAGACCTGGGAACAGGAGGTCCTAGTTTCATATCTGGCTTTAGACACTTCCTAGTTGTGTGATCCTGGGCAAATTATGGAACTCTCATTGCCTAGCCCTTATTGCTCTTCTGCCTTGGAAGCATTATGTAATATTGAGTCTAAGATGGAAAGTAAAAGATTAAAAAAACCCAGAAATATTCTAACTTTAAAACTGGGAATATGTATGTTCAAGAATAGAGCCAAACAAGTTAACATAAGGTTTAATAAATATAAGTATTTTAATATTTCCTAAATATATATTTTAGAAGCAGCTAGGTGGTATAGGGGGTATAGACATTTACTAGCTGTCTAACCTCAGACAAGTCACTGAACCCTGTTTGCTTTGGTTTCCTCATTTATAAAATGAACTGGAGAAAGAAATGGCAAGCTCCTCCAATGTCTTTGCCAAGAAAACTGCAAATGAGAGTCACAAAGAGTCTGAAAAGATTGAACAAGAACAATATGTATTTTAAAAATATTTTAAATGCCTTAGTTAACTGAGGAGTTATGAAATTCTAAACTTGACATCCTACTTTTATGATATATCAAATTTATCAAGTAAATGAACATGACTTTCCTCCTTATTCTATTATAAAATGAGATGTTTTCATATGGAAAAAAATTCTCCATTTGAGTTAATAACTTCTGGCAAGAGGGTAACAGTTAAGATGATGTGGTAGATATTCAGTTTTATCACAAGTGTGCTGGTCCATCTTCATTTCTCTGCCTTCTAGGAGAACTTTAGTACTTTCAAAATGTTGTAGTACTATTTTAGCACTAAGGGTCCCCTCTGACAGGTGTCCATTTCCCACTTTCCCCTCTACCTAGATGCACAGGAATGCCTTCCATGTTTAGGGATCCTATCCTCTGACTCCACACATTTAGGTCTTTCACACATCCTTTTCATCTCCTTTTGTTTCAGAATGGAGATGCACCAAAATGGTGAGCCTAGTTTAACCTGACCTGATTTCTGAGTTTCCCTAGCATTGTGTTCCTGGGGGCCCAGTGGTAATTCTCAGGAAATAATTGGCCTTATTAGGTTTTTTTCTACAAATAATAATACAGTGAGATGGGCAGAGGGACATAGAATTAGGTGGAGCGGTTATGGAGGTATACTGATAAGATTTTTTTTTAAACCCTTGTACTTCGGTGTATTATCTCATAGGTGGAAGATTGGTAAGGGTGGGCAATGGGGGTCAAGTGACTTGTCCAGGGTCACACAGCTGGGAAGTGCCTGAGGTCAGATTTGAACCTAGGACCTCCTGTCTCTAGGCCTCTCACTCCACTGAGCTACCCAGCTGCCCCCTACTGATAAGATTTTGATGATTATCCTGATTTTATCTATGATAAAATCATTTTTCTTCATTAAAACTGTAGTTTTACAAGCTCACATGGGTAAAATGGTTGGTGTGGAACAAACCAGAACTACAAGCTGAAATTAGAAACCAACAAGGTTCTATTGATTTTGCTAGCTAAGGAACCCCACTAAGCTTAGAGCCTGTTGAAGGAACAAAAGGACTAAGCTTATATAGGTTTCAGTTTAGGAACGAGGTAATTGGGTCTGGGGTATCCCTTGATTAGAGAGAGCCTGTGGGTGGAGCTAGTTACAGGAAAGACTCATCTAGAGGTTGGCTAGTTGTGTCTGATTCTTTGTGACCCTGTATGGGATATTCTTGCCCAAGCAAACTGGATGGCTTGCCATTTCTTTCTCTAGTACCCTAATAAATAGGGCGATTTCAGATATTTGCTGTTTCAGCAGTAAGGAAGATTGCAAAGAAGGGCAGGGGCTGCAGTACAAACAGGGTCAGAGACAAGATAGAGGAACCGTAGACAAAATGGGGAATACCTTTAGTTTTCTCAGCTTCCCACACTAATGTCTAACGAACATTTTAAGCCTATTTCTGCCTATCCTTGGTGATTTTAGTTTTTATCACTTATATAACATTGTTTTTCACATATATATTTTCATTAGAACCCCATGGAGGTAATATAAAATAAGAGACTGAGAATCCAAAGTGCAGTTGTATTAAAATGTACATAAATTTTGCAGATCTCTTGAAGATATCTTAATAAAATGCTATTGATTCTACAACTCTCAAGGGTTAACTTGATATCAAGCTTAACTCGGAAGTTAAAATGGCATTATTGTTATTATTAAGATTCCATTTGCTTCTCTCTTCAGTATTTATGATTATCATCATTATTGCCATCATTTCTACGAGTGTTCTTATTATATCCAAGACTGCCTAGGGACCAAGAATGCAGAAAAGCAAAAGTTACGGTCCCTTGCCTTCAAGGAGCTGGTAATCTAGTTGGGTACGTAGGAGATGCACTCAAAAAGAAGACTCCAGGGCATTTTGAGTGCTCCATGAATGTATGGACAGTCAGTGGTACTGGCATCCTTCTTTCCCATCTCCGTGGCTGATGTAGTTCTTCAGCTCTAAGGAAGTCTATTCCTGTGTAGAAGATGTGAGGTGAGGCTAGTGCAGGACAGGTAACTATCTGGAGATAATGAAGAAGGAATGGAGAGAGACAGGTGAAATGTCAGAGAGGAGAGAAACAAAGCTGAGGTAACAGAGGGATCCCTATCAGAAACAAGCCTTGCTCCCCACTGGGCAACCCTTCTGAGAGTTCAGGTAGTGTTTACAGAAAGGATACTTTTATTTGCATGTTCATGAGGTAATGTGATGTCTTATGAATAGACTAAGAACCATGAAATTCTTTCTCTTTGTCTTAGGAGAAGTGGTAGGACTTCTAAGCAGCAGCAGGGTTTGTTGGAGTCAGGACAGACCTGGTTTTGAATCTGATATTCCAACACTTACTATTGCTACAAGGCAATTTCCTTCTCTGAAAAGTGAGTTTGGGAATCTCAGAGAGCTATTGGGATCGAATGACATGTGCACCAAGCTCTGTGCAAACTCATATATTAGACTTTATTATTATTTTGTTTTCTTTCTTTTCTAGCGGAATTTAGATGGGAAAGGTCTGAGAACAAGTTGCTGACCTGCTATTATTCTTTTCTGTTTGATGTTCTGGGCTATACCACGCAACTGAATAAAATGAGTGACTTTGGTAGTTGAATTTGAATATTGGGATGCAAGTTTATCTTCTGGAGACTCTCTGAAAGCATCTTCAGAATAAATCCAATAGCAGATAGAACAATGGAAATGATTTATAATCTCCCGTTAAAATAATAATCATGGCTACTATGATTGCTGCTGCTACTAGTATTGTAACTATGGTCACTATTACTGCTACTACTTCTATTACTACTGCTGTTGCTGCAGTTGCTGCCACTACTACTACTACTACTACTACTACTACTACTACTACTACTACTACTTTCATGGTAAGAAGAAATTCCCTCTTCTTTCCCATATCACCAAATTGAGAATACTTTTGAAGATCCAAGTCAAACATTCAGAAGACAGATGACAAAGAGCAGAAATTGTGTGTCCTTTTAAAATCTCCTAATTGAGTAACCTTTGCTGCTTAGTTCCCGATCTTCTTTGATTGGGTTGGGAGGAAACACACAAGAGGACCATACAGAAGCCTTTGGTTTAGCATATCCCTTATCAAGGGATCAAAAATATGGCTTTTCATCAGGTGTCAAGGCACCTACTTAGCTTCCGAGGAACTGCTCCAGTCTAGGATATTGTAGTGGTTGTAGTCTACAATTTCTCTTCTTACCCATTATATAAGAGATGCCATCTTACAAGTCCCAATTGTGTGTGTGTGTGTGTGTGTGTGTGTGTGTGTGTGTGTTTTCATGGACTCAAATTATGGTAGTTTTGAATTACTCCTCTGAATTCAGCAAGAGAAAATTCTTATTTAAGGCTTTTAGTTGGCACTTATTTGGTCTGTTTCTCATCTTTTGTGTGTGTGTGTGGCTGTGTCTCTACTATTAACAAAGTTTCCAAGGCACAGGACAGATAGGCATCTGCCCTGAGGGGATGCAAATGGATGATTGTGCCCATTGTTCTTTTGTCTCAATTTTTGGACTGAACTCCCTGATCAATGGTATTCCTTAATCAACTCTACAGGTTTTTTGTTTTTGTTTTTGTTTTTGTTTTGTGGATGCAAATTGGTTCTTCACCTAGGTAACTATGATCAAGAGAAATTCCTATTTTATACAAACTCTAGAGAATTTTTCTTCAAAGAAGAAAGAGAACTTCATTTTGCCTTACTTTAAAAAAATCCTTTCCCCCAAATGAACTCAATCAAAAAGAAAGAAAAGAAAAAAAAACCAACTCTAAATGCCAAGAGCATAGTAAAACAAAATCCCATCACCACCATGTCCAAGTGACCTCCCTAGCTTTTTCAGGATCTGCCTGAGTCCAAAGCATTTCTAAACTGGGAACAATAGCAGCTGATGCAAAGCTTATGTTTCTATTGAAAGACTAGTTTTTAAATGAACAGTCTACAAATAAAGATGCAACTGAAGATAATTTGTTTGTGTACATTATTGTAACTTTGTTCTTTTTACCTATTTTTATCTTGTAATATGGCGTTTGATTTGTTTTAATGTTTGCATTTCTTTTTTAAGGCTGGTATACATTACTGTAACTTTGTTCTTTACTTCTTATCTATTTTTTCTTGTAATATGGGATTTGATTTTTTTAATGATTGCATTTCTTTTTAGGGCTGGTATAAGGCTAATCGAACAAATGGATGTTGCTTTTTTTTTTTTTTTGAAATCATGACAGAAGAAGTCATCTGTCATGTGTTTCAAGTTATTGAAGTAGGTTAAATACAACTCTTTTCAGTGGTTAAGACTACCATGTGACCTCATGAGGCAAACTAGGATAAGAACTTAGAGATAGGAAGTTCCATTAGAATAGGCTTCGACTTGTATAAAGAGACTAGTTCAAAATTTGGCCTCAGACACTTCCCAGTTGTGTGACCATGGGCAAGTCACTTGACCCCTATTGCCTACCCTTACCACTCTTCTGCCTTGGAGCCAATATACAATATTGGCTCCAAGACAGAAGGTAAGAGTTTTAATTAAAGAGAGAGAGAGAGAGAGAGAGAGAGAAGAGAGAGAGAGAGAGAGAGAGAGAGAGAGAGAGAGAG
>NW_025373975.1:0-1001 GCF_016433145.1 Gracilinanus agilis
TCTAAATTATTCATTTTACATTTTGTAATGAAGAAGCATTTCTTTTGTGGAAGAAATAAATAGCTGTTCTTATTTTCCTGGTCTACATCATACATTGAGAATCTTTCTATTCTGTTTTGGAGAGACTCGAGCCAAACCTAAGTTCATGTTATATGAATTTCTCTGGGACTCAGATATGGACATAAGAGACCAGAAACAAGAAAGATCCTGGTCCTTCTCTTTAGAAGGCAGGCTCCCCCAGGTTTGAGGTCACACATGAGCCCAGAGCTTGCCCCTTAGTGGGAAAGGAGTCCCTACAGTCCCCTGAGCCGTTGCTGGTCTGTGGCTACACTTTCTTTTCAAACAATAGGAAGAAATACTTTAGTGACATTATCTCAAATAAAAAAAAATGTTAAAAGAAAGCTAAATGAGGAGTTGTTTGGAGGTAGAGAGGCCCTTTGATGGCTCTGAATTTGGGACGGCCCAACCACTTTGGAATCAATGCTTCAGAAATCTAAGAGGGGATTCATGCTGAGGATGGAACGCTTGAATAGTGAGCAATTTCTTTGAGCTTGTCTGTGTGGGGCCATGTGCTTATTTTCCCATCAATCCCTCCTGAATCGTGCAGGGAGGATGATCTACATGCCTGGGTGTTTTGCTGTTTCCTTGACAAGCATTTTGAGACTATAAAGAAGAATTCACAGAACTCCCAGCAGCCCGGAAGCCCCTCACCATCACCACAAGTCCCCAGTGGTTTATCAGTGTCACTAAAAGCTCCGGATGGGTTTTCAATCCTGTTCACAGGAAATGTCTGTGGGTTCAACTCCGGAATCCATGACCACAGCCAGCTCACCACTCAGTGAGTTCAAACCAGCTCCATTAGGAGAGAAGGCAAGTCAGAGCCCATCAGATTTTCATGGTGGATTGGAGAAGGGGCTGCACTTGAGATTGCAAGAATCTGGGTTCAAATTCTATCTCAGACACTTATTAGCTATGTAGTCATAGGGACACTCTTAAGTTTG
>NW_025373976.1:0-7332 GCF_016433145.1 Gracilinanus agilis
AGGGAAGGAGGGAGGGAGGAAAGAAGAACAGCAAGAGAGTAAGACAAAACTATAAATGACAAGAAAAAGCCATTTAACAGCTTCCAAATCTGAAAGGATGGTGCTTAGAAACATCTCTATTCTTCCTTACAGAATCCCACAGAGATCCTTTATGTCATTTTAGCAATGCAGTTAAATTACTCGGATATACATTCACAGCCTAGACTAGAATTGTGATATAAAGGAAAGAATAATGGACAAATATCAGGGAGGCAAAAGTTTCCAGTCCTTTGTCCTTTCCTTACCTACCTATTTGACCTTTCTCTTCCTTGGTCTTAGCTCCTTTCTCTGTCCCTTACAAGGGTTAGATTGATTGTTCATTTGGTCTCTTCTAACTCCAACTGGATGATTCCATAATAATTCAAATTTATTGCAAATGCATGGAAGTCAACATCTGCATTTGTGGGTAAAGGGAGATAATGTTAAATTTCTCCTTCTCTTGTCTTTATAGTGGTAGATGCCAATTGCTACCTTCATGGATTTAGATATAAAAGGTCAGTCAGTGGCTGATCATTTCCAAAGAAGCTTTCCCATTAATTAAATTAAAAAAAAAACTTCAACACATCTATAGTCCTGGAGTTATGATGCTGGACTAAAGCCAAAATTGCCCCCCAAAAGTCAAAATGACAATTTCTTTTGCTTTCTCTTTCTCCCCCCCCCCCCACTGGTTAGGTGATACAATTTTTATCTCTTACTTGACAAGATGTAGAAAATAATTACAAATGAAAAGGTTATTCATAATTTTTAAATGAGTTAATTAGTAAACCCAGTCAGACTTGCTCATTACAGTAATTAATAATTGATTATACTTGAAATTAAACACAATTTTTCATCAAAAATCTAATTAAATATCTGAGTTTTTGCCTACTGATTAGATCAGTTGGTCTTGTGGAGAGTCTTTGTTAAGTATGTTTGTCTGAAGCTGAACTGATTAATTTGATTTTTAATAATTGATGGTTCCTTTAGAAATGAGTAATTATGGGCCATACTCATGACAGTGCAACTGGACAAGCTTTTTTTGGCATCTCATCAGCTCTTAAAAGATGCCAAGATCGAGTTGTATAAACTTCTAGGTCAAAGAAAGGAAGACAAAATGGCCTTTCCTAATTATAAAAAGTGAGAAGGGACTTAGGTGAACACCTATGCCCACAGAGCAAAAAATGAAGGGCCAGAGAAGAGACTTCCCCAGATTATAAAGCTCACAAATAGCAAAGCTGAGATGAGAAGCCAGGCCTTCTGACTTGAGCTTTGGGATCAAAGAGTCTCAGAGTTACACCGGTCTTCAGAGGCCATCTGGTTAACCCGTGCATGACTAAGAAGGCTCTCAACAACATTCCCAGGAAGAAGTCATGTGGCTTTTGCTTGAAGACTTCTAGGAAGAGGGAGCCACTACTTATTTTATTCAGGAATAGTTCTCATTGTTGGGAAGTTCTTTCCTTACATCAAAGCCCACATCTGGCCCTTGGAACCTTCCTTATAGTCCAATTTTACCTCCTGGAGCCAAGAAAAACAAGCCTTATCCCTTTTCCATATGACAGCCTTTCAGTTCCTTAAAGACAGTTATCTTCTATCTCTCTGTGCTAAAAATATACAGTTCTTCCATCTGGTCTTTGTACAGTCCTTCCTCAACTAAGAAGCCTTCCTTCTGGACAAGTAGGCAGTGAGATGGTGCAATGAATCAAGTCAGGGAGGTCCGAGTTCAAACCCAGCCTCAGACACTAGTTCTGTGACCCTGGACAAATCATTGAACTTCTGTCTTCCTCAGTTTCCTCAACTGTAAAATAGGAATAACAATAACTCTCAGGGTTGTTGTAGGATCTCGTACTTTGCAAACTTCAAAATCTAATATAAATCACTGGCTATTCTTACTCTACAGCTATCAATTGCTTAGAACTTAGGAATTCAGAAACTCCAAATGTGGTGGGAGCAGGTCAAAGTACAGAAGGACTGTTCTCCCCTTCCCTCATCCTGCCTGGAAATGATGCTTCTTTCAATGAAGCCCAAGACTATATTAGCTTTTCTGGCTGGTCTATTAGAATGTAGGCTCACATCAAGAGTTTCTTACATGGGTTTCCAAGTTCTGTCACCTTCTACTTATGAGATCTTTGGCAAGTCATAGTAGAAAGAGGCTAAAGGACCTATGAGTCCCATTTCAATGATTTACTGCCACTCTAGTCTCTGTTTCCTCATTTGCAAAATGAAAGTATTGGGCTAGGTAATCCCTAAATGTTCTTGTTACTATAATACATTGACATTCGAAGTATCATGCATTTAGAGCTGGAAGAGATCCCAGAGCCATCAAATCTGATTCACTCAGTTTACAGATGAGTAAACTGAGGCAGACAGAGGTTAAGTGACTTGTTATAACTAGTAGGGTCTGAGGCAAGATTTGAATGAACTCCAAGTCCACTATTCTATCTACCAACCACTGAGGACAATTAGGATCACTCATGATCAATGACAAAGTCTAACGGAGTATTGACTTTTTGTCAATACCTGCCCCTTGCTTCTTCTTGGTGCCCATTGCACCACACGAGACCTTTATTTATGAGGGTTTGTTCCACTATGAAAGAGAATCTATCAACTTGTTTCAATCATCTCTGACTCTTTGTGAACCCATTTGTGGTTTTCTCAGCAGAGATACTGGAATGGTTTGCCACATCCTTCTCTACCTTATTTTACAGATGAGGAGACTGAGGCAAAGGTCCAGGATCCCAGGACTAGGAAGTATCTGAGTAGCAAAAGAAGGAAGCAACACAGTGCTTCCAGGTTTGGTCTCTCCATTTGCCTCGATGCCTAGTCCCAAACCTCTACTGGCTCCCATCGGAATGAGCCAGCGTGCAAAGAACGTGCCAAGTGATGGGTGGATTCATAGTATTTACAGCAGGAAGAGAGGTCCCTTAGTAATCTCTCAGTCCCTCGGCATGGTGACGGCTCCAGTTCTGACTCTCCACCCTGAACATAAATGGGTTCCAGCCATGAGCCGCAGTCAAAGCTGCTGGTGGATAATGGACATACCTGGTGGTTATTTCAGGATGCACTGGCCCTTTCCCTCTAAATCAGTGATTCCCAAAGTGGGTGCCACCCTCCCCTTGGTGGGTACTGCAGCGATCCAGGGGGGCAGTGATGGCCACAGGTGCATGTGAGGGCAGTGAATAGTAACTATAAGGGGGCGGTGATAGTATGTGATGGGGGCACTAAGTAATATTTTTTCTGGAAAGGTTTGGGAACCACTGCTCTAAACGCTCTTGAAAGAACATGAGGATTGAAGCCTGAAGCCCAGGAAGAAAGCAAGAGCTCCCACTGCCACAAAAAGCAGGCTAACCTGGCAGCATTATGCTAAGTGGCTGAAAGAAATCTTGACTCAATGAATATTGTCTTGGCAATGAATTGGCATCATGTTGACTGAAGACTTGTTAACTGGCTCGTAAGATTTAGTACAAAGTCAAAAGAGCACTAGCTCGGGAAGAGGCAGAGAACCCCTGAGACAGCCAGCCCAGTCAAATGAAGAGATCCTGTTCCATTGCTCCTTAATTCAGAACCTGAATAGTGATGCCAATTAGCATCTTCTTCCCACTTCCACCTTTCCTTCCTCTCATCCTCATTTGGTCTCTGATGAGACTCATCTTCCTGAATTCAAATCTGGCCTTAGACACTTCCTAGTTGTGTGACCCTAGACCTTTCCCTCAGTCTCCTCATCTGCAAAAGAAGGTAGAGAAGGAAGTGGCAAACCACTCCAGTATCTCTGCTGAGAAAACCCCAAATGGGTTCACAAAAAGTCAGAGGTGACTGAAACAACTATACAATAAAAAGAGTTAAGAGGAACCTCAGAAGCCAACGAGTCCAAACCCCTTATCTTAAACATGATGACACCGAGGCTGAGAGAAGCTGACTTTTCCAGTCATACAGCTAGTAAGTACCTAAGGTAGGATCTGAATTTAGGTCTTCCTGACTTAAAATCCAATGCCCTGTCCTTTTCTGAAGAGGGGCTATCTTCAGAGACAGTCGATTCCTTTTCTGGACAATTCTTCCCATCAGAAAGTTCTTCCTCCTACTCAGCTGAAATCTAGACTTTTTCTTATTAAAGTCATGGAACTTATTCACATCTTGGCTGTGTTAAAGGAAAAATATCAGCATATGAAGATTTTCTGTAGTTGACTTTGGATTTGGTTCAGAGGCTGCTTTGGCAAGATATCAGAATCTACTTCTACCCAAATCTCCCCGGAATGCTTCCTGATGACAGGTAAGTGACCCTTGGTTCTGGAAGGATGTGCTAAGGAAGGAGAAAACAAAGCATGTCCTACTGAGCTTAGCAGTCTCAGACACAGAATAAAGAGATTAATAAACGTCTCCATCTACCATGTTTGGAAGGTGTAGGAAGTAAGTAAGGGATAGAGCAAATTTCATAGATTAGCTTTAAGAGGAAAGGAGGAGAATTTGGATACAAGCCCTGGGAGAAGATCCTGACAAGGAGAAAAGGATCTTGGGAGTTTTTCTGTAAAGTGACTGTCACTCTGAATCTGGCTTTGACTGAGCTGGGAAGAAGGATTTTTGCTCTGACATTTTCATTGGGATTTCTAATCTTGTGAAAAGATTAGTGATTCCTGGGATTGGAGGAGACCCGTTTATTCCCTTAAGTACAGAGACCATCTGCCTGAGATCCATCTGTCAGAAATCCACTGGTGAAGGTAAAATCTAGAGTCTGGTCATCTAGGACTCTGGGTATCCCTAAGAACAAGCCCAGGCTTTAGGTAAGGGCTCAAATACATCTGTGAGTCCTTCTTATTTATCCTTTTTTGTAATCCATATTAATTAGGTTAGTTTATAGTCAGATAGCTGGGTTTTTTGGATCTTAGTTAGAGATAAGGAGTTTAGAGTAGCTTGAGTGAATTCTCAAGGAGAAGAATTAATTCACCATGAGGTGAAAGAGGGTAGTTGGAGATTAGATTTATAATTTTAGGAAATTACCTATCATTTCCCCGTTATTCCTATTATAAAATTAAACTTTGTTTCTAAAGCCAAGGGGTTTGTGATTTACTGGCCTAGATAGTTCCCTAGGTGGGCGGTTATCATCTCCCATCCATCTAGGAAGGATTTTTATTTCAAAGGTTCCCAGTGTAGGTTAAACAATGAGCTCCATGTCTATTGTCTGCAGAGAGGTCTACCCCCAGAGGTGTCCCCTGCCAGGTCATTTTTAGGGGAAAGCAATTTAAGAAACCATCTCCTAAGGCATAAAGGAATTATGGTATGTGTTGGCAAAGCACCCACACTACCAATCAGTATTTACACCGACAAAAATCACAGATCCTTAAAGTCGAGTATCAGGACCTAAGCTGTTACATGTGAATATGCTGTGTTTGTTGAGGATGTTGAAGGAGGAGACTTCTTCTTTAGGTAAGGGTTGGGCTAGATGCCCTCTTGATTCCCTTCCAAGTCTGAGGTTCTCTGGTCCAATGATGCAGAATGAAACCTTCTTGACCAAAGAGAAGATCCAGAAATAGTAGTAGGGAACCCCCAAAACAAAAAAAAAATGTAAAAAACATCTGGCATGGAGGTGAACACTGAAACCTGGATGGTACAGTTCTCTTTCTTGCTGCAGTGATGCTGTCTGTTTTCCAGTGCCTGAGCGGTCCATGCCAATCTAGGTTGGTGGTCCCACTGACCGCTTATTCAAACTGGGCAGGCAGTCACTCAGTCACCACTGGACAAACAAAACGAAATCAGATTTTCTTCTCCACCATAATGTCATTTCCATCAGGGTTCTGAGCCAGGACAGGAGCTATAATGTTTGCCATCATTTAATAGTTTGAGGTTTGGGAGACCCATTTCCCAGGCAAGTAGGGCCACCGAGTGGTCAGTGGCACCTTGGTTATGACCTCATGAATAGCCAGACTTCCCATAGGTGTGGCAAACGGAGTCAGAGAGATCACAGGAAGGCAGGAATGATAGAAAGTAAGGTCCAAAGTGGGTAAAACATACTTACCAACAAAATAGGCCAGCAGGACCACCAGAGTGACGGAGATGATGATGGCACTGAGGGCGGCACACTTCCAGTTACAGTACTTATAGGGCTTCTTAAGGTTAAAGGCAGGCCTGGAAAACGTGCTTCTCGGAAGGGGTCTAGGGGGAGGAGAGTACACAGTGCTGGACGTCAGTGGGTATCCTGGAGACGTGGTACAAAAGAGGGGCGATGTACCTCCCGGCTTAAACAGGAAGTGCCTGTGGGAAGAAAGGAGAAGCCTGTCGATCACTCGGAAAAAAAGACACCAGGGCTGGTGGGTGGGTTTTACTTAAGAGAGAAAGAAGGTGAGACCCACTGGGGTTGGTGAAAACACAATTTGAGTCATGCAAAGAAAGTTCAACATTCAGTAGAATCACAGAGAAGACGGGAGAAGAGGTCAGTAAGGGGCACAACGTCACAAATACTATACTACCACAAACATTTCAACACCGAGAGGCGTCTCCATGGGGAAGTAGATAGGGCAGTGAGAGGCATCCCCAGGGATACACTGAGGGCTTGACCAACTGGACAGGGGCCTGGGCATAAAGAGCCCAGGGATCTTGGGATGGGATACATCAGGGAATGAGCTATGCCTTTATGGAGGTCACTGTTGCGTGATCTGGGAAGGTGTAGACATGGTTCTATTTTGTTCCCAAGTGAAACTAGAGGCTAAAAGAGAAAACCATTTATCTAAGCCTGCACTGCCCACTTTCCTGGTGCTTGTGTACCCATGGAAAAGAGGCAGGCTTTTAAAATGGAATCCTGTTCATGTGATCCACGTGGCGTGGGAGATAAAGGCATAAAATCACCATCAAGTCCAGCCACAGCAAAAAGCCACAGGATGACTAGTCATAAGATGTTCCACCGTACCAAATCCTTGGAATTCTTACTCAAAACATTCCCTGCATCAGAGTTTCTTAAGTTAGGGTTCGTGAACTCGTTAAAAAAAATTCTGATAACTTTATTTTGGTAAAAATTGGCTTTCTTTATAATTATATGTATTTTAAGCATTTAAAAATTTGATTCTGAGAAGGGGTCTTTAGGCTACACCACACTGCCAAAGGGGTCCGTGAAACAAAAAAGGTTAAGATCCTTGTTCTGTACTTTCTGAGTTTGAGACTACAAGGTGAGAATACAAGGGTGGTAGGAGTTCAAGGCAGCTATTAAAAAGGAAACTACCATACTAGTCCAAATATAGGCCAGACAACCTCAATGTAATCTGAAACCCTAAAAATGATCCCTTAATTATAAATAAATTATTCAATTTATTTATTTATGAATTTATTTATATG
>NW_025373977.1:0-3078 GCF_016433145.1 Gracilinanus agilis
CTCTTTCTCTCTTTCTTTCTTTCAACTTGGGATGTCCTAGGAGATAAAGTAAATAAAGAGCAGGAGAACCTATGGTCAGAATCGTGCTTTTGGAATATGCTTCCGGTAGCTGTGTAGAGCATAGATTAGGGAGAAAAGATAATGGAAGTGAGGCTACTAGTTAAAAATCTAGAGCAGTGGTTCCCAAACTTTTTTGGCCTACCGCCCCCTTTCCAGAAAAAATATTACTTAGTGCCCTTGGAAATTAATTTTTTAAAAATTTTAATAGCAATTAATAGGAAAGATATATGTATTAATGTTTCGACCTTTTTCGTAAAATATAGTAAAGAAAGGTGGAAATTAGAAACATTGAACTTTGAAATTATGAAACTATTTATTGAACTCAGAATAGAATGTAATACAAAAAAAGTTAAAATCTGTGGCCATCACTGCTTCCCCGGATCGCTGCGGCACCCACCAGGGGGTAGTGGTGTCCACTTTGGGAATCACTGGTCTAGAGGCTAAACGAGATGGGATAAGAGGTAGGACAGCAGACTCTAAGTTAGGAAATATATAGGTGTTGGACTCAGGATGACCAAGATTCAAATCATTCCTCTGAACCTTACTACCAGTATGGCCAGAGAGCCTCAGTTTTGTCATCTGTATGATGAGGATATTCTTTTCTGTAGGACCTCCCTTAAAGAAGAATGAAAAAGCATTTGCCCTCATGGAGCTCAGCTGGGGTGGGGATGGGTGGGAGGAAGAAATGGGTAAGGCAGGGAATAAATCTTGCTGGTGGAGGGGAAGGATACAAAATTTATATAGATGGGAAAATATATGATAATAGGAGCAATGAGAGAAGACTAGAATTAATTAGAGAATAAGAAAGGCTTCCATTGGAGATGACATCTGAAGAAAGCTAAGGAGTCTAAAGAAGAGGTGAAGATGAGGAGAGAGAGAGAGAAAGAATTCCCAGCATGCAATATAGCCTTGTCCAAGGCATGGAGGAAATAGAAAGTTGAGTTTTGGAAACAAAAGTAAGTTAGTTTAGTTAGAAGATAAAGGAGAGGAGTAATGTAGAATAAGCCTAGAAAGATGGATTGGACCATTCAGTCATTTTTTCAGTCACATTTGACTCTTCATGACCCCATTTGAGTTTTTTAAAATGTTTTATTTATTTGTTTTAAAAGTATTTTCCCATGTTTACATGATTCATTTTCTTTCCCTTCCCTCTTCTCTCCCCACTCCCAGAGCCAACAAGCAATTCCACTGGGGTGTACAAATGTTATCATGACACCTATTTCCATATTGTTCATTTTTGCTATAGAGAGATATTTTAAAAAGCAAAACCCCCAATCACAAACCCATATATACATGTGATAAGCGACATCATATGTTTTTCTTTTGCATTTCTGCTCCCATAGTTCTTTCTCTCAAAGTGGATAGCATTCTTTTACATAAGTCCTTCAGGAGTGTCCTGGCTTGTTGCATTGCTACTAGTAGCAAGGTCTATTACATTTGATTTTCCCACAATGTTTCACTTTCCGTGTACAATGTTCTCCTGGTTCTGCTCATTTCACTCTGCATCAGTTCATTGATGTTCTTCATTTGAATTTTTTTTTTACCAAGATCTTGGAGTAGTTTGCCATTTCCTTCTCCAGCTCATTTTACAGATGAGGAAACCGAGGCAAACAGGGTTAAGTGATTTGCCCAGGGTCACCTAGCTAGGAAATATCTGAGGCCAGATTTGAACTCAGGAAGATGAGTCTCCCTGACTCCAGGCCTGGCACCCTATCCACTGAACAACCCTCAGTAGCCAGATAGTAAAGGATTTTTAATAACAAAATGGAGAGTTTGTATTTTATCTAAGGGATGCTAGCCACTAAAGGTTCTTGAGCAGGGGAATGACAAGATATTCTATATCCTTATTATTAAGCACAAGAACTGGGCTTGTGATTTCATTGGTGTAGACCCCTCCTCAAGTAAAGAACTTTATCCACTAATGCAGGTCAGCATCTTGTCTAGAAAAGTGAGAGGGCATAACTCGAACCCAGGTCTTCCCACCTCAGAGAGTGGTGCTCTTTATTCATTATAACCTGCTGCCTCTGAGTATCAGGTAACATTAGTTTCTGTAGCACTTTAAGGTTGTAAAGCACTATGCCTGTATTTTTTCATTCAATCCTCACAAAGGTAGGCAGTGTAAGGAACCCAGAAGATTTTAGTAATTAATGCTGTTAGAGGCTTTAAGGGTGCCGTGGAAGAGAGAGGAGTCAGGACAAATTTGGTTTTGAATCACACCTCTGAGATGACGAGCAGGTAAATGTAGGCAACAACCTTTGTCTCAGTTTCTACATCTATAAAATGGGGATAACAATATCTATAATGCCTCACTGGGTGGTAGTGAGGCTTGCAAGAGGAAGGCGTGCGAAGCATATATAAATGCTTCTAAGTCCTGCCTTCCTTGAAGATGGAGAAAGTGAGGCTCTGCCCAAGGTACATGTATAGATCACAGGCCTGAACCTGGGTCAGAGTTCAAATCCAATATTCATTCCTCTAAAACCGTGATGCTCCTGGTGGCTTAGAACGCACGCTGATGCATGACTTTTGACTCCAGACTTCTTGAGGTGTGAAGAATCGGGCTTGTAGTAGTTCAGTCAACAAACACTTAAGTGCTTACAGTGTGCCAGGCATTGTGCTAAATAGAAGGCATACAAAGAAAGAGAAAAACACAGTCCCAGACCATAAGGAACTCATATTCTATATGGGGAGACAACATGGCAAAAATTGTATATACAAGACAAAGAGGGGGTCCCAGAAGGCTTAGTGCAGTTTTTAAATGATTAAAGCTTAAACTTAAAACTTAAATCTGGACAAAGACTTTTGGGATATCCTGTATGCAGTATAAATAGAATGTTATCTCAGAGGAAAGACACTAGTGGTGGGGGAGGGGGAGTAGTATTATGGGAAAGATCTCATGAGGAAGGTAGAGGGGTGTGTGTGTGTGTGTGTGTGTGAATGAGGTGGACTAACAGAATATGTATGAAAGAGAGAGAGAAAGCAGTAGAGAGGGAGAGAGATGGGAAAGAGACAATAGAGAGA
>NW_025373978.1:0-4102 GCF_016433145.1 Gracilinanus agilis
GGGAGAGGGGAGAGGGGAGAGGGGAGAGGAGAGGAGAGGAGAGGAGAGGAGAGGAAAGGAAAGGAAAAAGGGAAAGGAAAGAAAGGAAAAGAAAGAGAGAAAAAAGAGAAAAGGAAAGAAAACGAAAGAAAACAAAAGAAAACAAAAGAAAACAAAAGAAAAGAAAAGAAAAGAAAAGAAAAGAAAAAAGAAAGGAAAGATGCATGCCAAAAAGATGCAAGGTGTTCCTTCTGCCTTCTTTTAAGATATCTTTGTTTGTTGGAAGAGTGTTGGGGGAGGGATAGAAAGATAGCAGAACTGCCTTTACCTCCAATGATGGGAATCTGAGGGTATGAGATCAGCTCCTTGGCGCTGAATTTTCTCTAAGCTGCCATCTGGGAACCCTTGGGCCAGGTGCTTCCTTTGAAGATGAAGAATACTGCGGTTCCTCTTGACCACAGGAATGATGTTAAAGCATATCATTCTCCAACCACTGGACACCAGCAGGGACATGTGGAGATCTTCTTCCTTTAAATTCCCTGCATTCAGGGAACCTGAAACAAGGGCCAACACCAGAACTGAAGAATAGTGGGATCTCTAAATAGAAATACTTCTCTTTTACACACACACACTCACACACACACACACACACACACACATGCCTATGTATGGACACATTTTATTGATCCTCTTTGTACACCATGATCGCTTCTACATATATTCTTCCATCCTCCAACTTGTACCTTAAGACAAATAAAAACTGTCCAAAGAAATACAAGCCAAAGCAACTACAAGAGTGATTATCTGACAATATATACAAGGTTCTATACCTGTAGCCCCTACATTTTTCTGAGAAGAGGCAGCCCTGCTTTATTTTCTGTTCTTTGGGACCAAAATGTGTTTATTTCTGTTACAAAACTCAGAACTGACTTCCCTCTTTCTTCCTCTAGTACTTTCTTTCCTTTCTTTCTCCTTCCTTCCTTTCTCTTTCCTCTTTCTCTTCTTTTCTTACTTCTCTTCTTTTTTCTTCTTTCTTCCTTTCTCTCTCTCTCCCTTCCTTTCTTTCTTTTTTTCCTCTCTAAACTAGTTTCATATCCATCTAGCTCTTAGGCTCAGTCCTCTTCTAATCTATTATAGTAATTTTACTTTTTTTTTCTTCACAGGAGAGTTCATTCCCCTCCCTGCCTTTTTAAATATATTTTTACTGGAATCTTTTGTTTAAACACTGTCTACATCTCCCTCTGTATCCTCCCTCTCCTTCACAGAAACCTGATTTTTTTTAGAGAGAAGGAGAAGGAGGAAGAGGGAAAAAGCCAGTAAAGCCAACCAGTATCAGTAAAAGATCAGATGTAGACCTCAACCTCTACGCTCTTCTCATCTCTTCCCTTTTGGGCCAGTCTTGGTCTTTATCATTTCATAACATTCACTTTGAATTGTTTTGTGGTAGTACTTCCTATTTCCATTGTTATAGCAATTGTATAAAAGTTTTCCTGGCTCTTCTTCCTTCACTTTTCCTCAATCAGTAAAAGTCTTTCCATATCTCTCAGTAGTTATCATGCTAATTATTTCTTACAGCACAGTAAAATTCATACACCACACATTTATTAATCACCTCTTAACTGATTTCCAATTCACGGGTATCTATTTTGTTTTGGTTCTTTGCTACAACAACTACAAAAAGCTGCTATAATTATCTTAATGTACAAAGAGCCTTTCTCATAATCTCTGAATTTGTTGAGATATATGCCAAGCCTTGAAATCTCTGGGTCAAAAAGTGTGGACATTTTAGCTGCTTTATTTGTATAATTCCAAATTGTTTTCCTCAATGGTTGGACCAATGTGCAGCTCCACTAACAATGCATTAGTGTGCCCCTCTTTCCAGAGCTCCTCCAATAGCAACTGTTTTTATCGTTTGTCATCTATGGCAATATAAGGAATGCAAGGTGAAACCTTAGGTGAAGCTTATTCTGATTTGCATTTTCTTAATAATAATCTGGGGATTTCTTTCAGATGACTGCCAATAGTTTGTAATTCTTTTGAAAACTGATGGCAACTAGTCTTTGCCTCTAACATCCTCTGGGTATCACTTATTCTGAGTATCAGCATCATGGTATGCAGCTCTGGTAATTATCCATCAGGCCAAACTGATTAATCTAACCAGAACCATCATGAAGTTGTAATTAGTAAGAATAATGGTAGGAAACTGCATGATCTTACTGGCTTTTACTCATGAAATGCCCCAACTGTCTCAGAAGAATTCACAAGAAGAGCCACACAAAGGGCAATGGAGAAGCCCATGGTGGCCACAAGCTGGCTGTGGATTATTACCAACAATGAAAGAAAGAATGAAATGAAAAAAAATGAATGAATGAAAAAGCATTTATTATGTCCTTAACTATATGTCACTATGTCACTATGCCAAGCATTGGGGATGCTGATATTTTTAAAAATAGACATTCTTTGCCTTCATGGAACTTAGAGTCTCATAGAGGAAGACAACACAAGCAGGGCAGTGATAAATAGGGAGGGATATTTTGTTCTGACTTGGGTGCCCTCAATAGATGAGAATTCATTAAGTAATTGGTTCCAGGTACCATAACAGGAGCCATAAAGACAAAATAATTCTTATCCTCGAGGAACTTAAATTCTATGTGAGAAATAGCATCTAGAGAATTCTTTGTGGCATGGACGAATGGACAAAGAGGTGGTTCAGTCATTGAGGGAGCATCAGAGGTGATACTGACAGACTGATACCTCAGTGGTACCCACAAATTATTAAAAGAACTGGAAACAGGTTCCCAGACCACTGGGTAGATTTTAATGGAGGTGTCATGGAAAGCAATGGACATTAATCACGAAGGATGGAAAGGCATAAATACGGCGAGATTGTACCAGTGATGGGAAAATCCAAATTATTGAGATTTCATTCAGTTAGAACAAATATTTATTAAGTACCTACTAAGCTGCAGGACCTGTGCTGGGTTCCGAGAATCGTGAAGCTGTTGATGGATAAAAGTATGATTTGAATGGTAATGATTAACAGGAGCGAGGTCAGCCATGATTGAGATGGGTGTGAGTTTCTCCTTGGCCTCAGACCAAAGCCAACTTGCACGTAGCCTTTGCAAAAACTGTTTTTGCCTTGTTTTTCTCTGAAGTCGAAACTTGCCAGAGTTCCTTTTTTAGGTGTTATTTTTTCTGAACTCATTAGTTTACCTTTCTTGTCCTGTTAGTCATGGAATGTTCCCAAAGGAGCTTGGGTATCCTTCCTCCCAATTAATTAATGGATTTGTCTTCTGCTGGTGACTAAATGAAAACATTCTTCCTCTGTGTGCTGGACTCAATCCCACCTCTCCCCCTTTCAGGGAGATCTTTGCACGCAGTAGGCACTTAATAAGGGTTTGTTCAATTGAGTTGGATGCATTCCAGAGACGCAGGGCAGATGATTGTGCTTTGGCCCGAGAAGAAGTTAAACTGAATCCCAATAGATGTGTTGCATTAGGGCAGGGAGTTTTCCAGGGCACAAACTGATTTTGTTCTGTCTCTGTATTCCCAGTGCCCAGCACAGTGCCTGGCACATAATAGATACTTGTTTAATAAATGACTTGTTGACTGACTGATGGGTCTTTCCCACATAAACCACTGGAAAACACAAGAAGCATTTCCCCTGCATACTAGAACGACTGCCTCAGACACTAACCTGCTGGGTGAGCTTGGCAAAATGCTTTTACCTTTCTGAACCTCATTTTTCTTGTCTGTGAAATGGAAATAATCCTACCTGTTTCTCTCACCTCGTAGAGTAAATGTAACAATCACATGGGATAGCCCATGTAAAGGATGATACAAATGTGTAGTTCTTGTTGTTCTTGTCATTCATTTAGAACCATCTGAATCAATGGTTAACCTTTCTGGATTCTTCTCCCACCTGCTAGTACTTTTCTACTCACTCCCAAATTACCCTGAATTTGTTAAACATATGTGTATAACCCAAGTCCCAAAACCCATTGGAATGAGAGTTTCTAATCATTGGTGGAGACCAATGCCCTGCGCCTGTGTGAGGAAAGAAGGAAGGAAGGAAGGAAGGAAGGAAGGAAGGAAGGAAGGAAGGAAGGAAGGAAGGAAGGAA
>NW_025373979.1:0-3739 GCF_016433145.1 Gracilinanus agilis
GTATTATTATAATATAATTTTATAATATTATTATATATTATATTATTATAAACAAACAATTGTTTGTTATTAATTATTCTAAATTGTTAACTAAGTGGGTTAGAAACCACAAAGTAACTGAGAATTCAGTTGTTGATCAGAGATGATCTGTGCCAACTCTAGAGTGTGTGTGTGTGTGTGTGTGTGTGTTTGCCCACTCAAACTCCAACTAGTTCAAACACTAGCCGGCTAATGTTAACTCTGAAAGAATAAACAGCAATTTTCCAAATTGCTGACTCCTAAGTTAGCACCTTCTGACTGTTGTTAAGATGAGAGAGAAAATGCAGAAATGAGACAGAGTTTGTATTTCAGTCTACCATTATGACATTCAGTCAACCAACATGAATAAGATGCATAAACACATCCGCTCCTGTGTTTTTTTAAACATAATTCTAAACAATCTAAGACAATTCCAAAGGACTCATGATAAAAAAGGCAATCCCTATCCAGAGAGAAAAGTGTTGGAGTCTGAATACCAATGGAAGCCTACTTTTCTCACTTTATTTATGTTTCTTGTTTCTGTTTTGTTTTAAACATGGCTAATATGAAAATAAATTTTGTGACTTTACAAATGTAATTGATAAAATATTGCTTACCTTCCCAATGGGTGGGAGTGAAGAAGTTAGAGTTCAACATTAAAAAAAAAAATAAACATTAAAATAAATATTTTAATGATATTTTATTTTTCCCCCAATTACACAGAAAAGCAATTTTTAACATTCATTTTTTAAAATTTTGAGTTCTAAATTCTCTCCCTCCCTTCTAACCTTCCTCCCTTTCCTGCTCTCTCATAGAGTGTCATAGTCAATATTTTTATTTTTATTATTTTTATCCATAGTCTCATAGAGTCAATATTTTTATTTTTATTTATTTTTATCATTTTTTATCCAGTCTCATAGAGTCAATATTTTTATTTTTATTTATTTTTATTATTTTTTTTATCCAAGAATAGGTCAAATCTTTATTTCACACAATTAATCAAATACTTAAAGGCATCTAGAGTTTGTCTCCAATGCTAGGAAGGATCTCAGCATAGAGTCAATATTTTTAAAAAGAAAAATATGATATATATATATGTATATATATATATCTAGAAAATGAAAATTTAGAGCTCATTTAATGACTAAAAAGGGATCATTTTTATTGAAGTTCATTTTAACACCAAGCCATACTCCAAAATAACATTCCTAGTAAAGATGATCTTTTATTTAATGACCTTCTCTTGATTCAGAAGGTCCAGAAAGAATTTCCATGAAGTCATTTACTCATCCAGTTTATTTATGATTATCTATTGGCTTGGTTTATATCATGCTTCTCCTCCAAAGAGTTCAAGGTGCTGATTTTTCCTGTGTCTGTTCTGGAAAAAAAAAAATCCCCCTGAAAATGCTCCATTAGTGAGGTTATAGTTTCAGAATTTAAACTATAAAGACCAACAAATTCTCAAAATTCAAGACATAAATCCTTTCTCTCAGGAAATTATACTGTACATAGTAACATGGGATTCCCAAAGATAACAAACGAGAGGGACCAGATGGGGCCAAATTCTGGCATTGGAAGCTCACAGACTTTTTGCAGTGAATGCCATGGTTGAGTGAGGAAGGCACCAGACTGGTGATGCAAAGAATTTGAGTTCTGCTCCCAGGTCTCTCCCTTATTGATTAGGGGATTGAGGATGAGTCCACAAAACCCCTCGTATCTTGGTGTCTTATCTGCAAAATAACCTTGAAAGTAACTGAAAAATCCCTTGTTCATCACATACACTCAGAAGAACTCATGGAATGTGAGGTCAGTCCTGGGCACAATTTCAGAAAAGAAAAACATTGCCTTCTTCCCTCCTTCCTTGGATGATTCTACCCAGACATGCATCCCTCCTCCCACACTCTTCATTTCAAAACCTACCTTTTCTGGGTCCCTTATGGCTGGCTGCCTTAGGTGACTGACTAGATCTCATCTGATAAACTGATTCACAGTAAAATATTAATGGTTAAAGTTGAGAATCCCAGGAGGAACTGTACAAAGAAAACAATAACTGGTTTTCTAGCTTTTCACAAGCGTAATTTATCTCTCATCCCTATCTGGTGCTAGTTTTGATGTTAGTGAGTATCACTGGCATTATAATGTGAGATAAATTAGTTATTTCTAAAAAATAAATTTTATTGATATTTTTAAGTTTTATATCTCCTACATTTCACAATGTTATCTCTCCCCTCTCCCCAACTCAGTCTTCCCTTATATTAAATAACTATTTTATTATATATTAAATATATTCATTAATTGTTTGTCATAGGTATTTTTATATTTGTTTAATATATTATTAAATTAAAGGGGAGAAAAAGTGTTTTAATCACCATTTTGAACAGTTCGGTTCCCCACATACCCTGGATGTATTTGAGATGCAATGTGAAGTAGATGGAGGGAGGCAGCTAGTGATGGACAGACTTGTGGCCAGGATGACTTGGATGCAAATCCTACGAGTCTGTCTAATGGTACTCCTGACCTCCATCCATTCACAAGGAAGCCCTACAATAGAGCTTGGGTCTGGTGAGTTGACACACCATGGAGGAGCATTGCTATTGGCCCTTGCCCTGACAGAAGAAAGGGATGGGTCCCCCCAGGAGCTGACAGGAAGGGGAATTCATCCTAGGGGTGGATTGGGAAGGTCGAATATTCTAGGCACTGACACAGACATCTCTGGAGTTGCTAGTTCTACCTGGTCATACATCCTCTATAGCTCCACCAACTCCAATGGCTTTCTGTTTGCTCTGTGGGATAACAGGTAAACTCCTCTCTTTGGTTTTAAAATTTCTCCATAATCTGGCCCCAGTCTAGCCAACCTCATTGACTATTCCTCTCCTCTTTCCCCTAGAAATTCTACCGTCCAGTTAAACTGGATCTCTCCTTGTTCCTCTCTCACCACCCGCCATCTCCAGTCTCTTCCCCTTACCATTGGCCATCCCCATCCCTAGGAACTTATTTTCTCTTTACCTCCACCTCCTAGAATATGTATATCTCTCACTTAAAGAGGCAACTCATGTACTATCTTCTGTATGAAAGTTTTTAGGATGCCTTAGCTCCTTCCAAACTACCTTGTTTTTTTAAAATATTCTTTAAATTTCTATTTATTTATTGTTTGAAATTTTAATTTTAAAACATTAAACATTAAAACAATTAAAAATTTTCTGTGTGTATATATTTACACACATTTTATTTTTGCTAGATACATTTTTTCATATGTGCTTGTTTTTTATTCCGTGAGCATATTAACTCCTTTTGAAGTGGGATTGTTTCAATTGTTAAGATTAAAATTCTCTGGGGACTGTATCTTCATTTATATGTATTTATTAACTAATTAATAAGTTAATTATATTATATATAAGGTAATTAATTAAAAATTTTAGTGGGTCAGAGAAAAAAAGGCACCAACCACACATGGCCAACTATTCTCTTCACAAGTTTCCTTCCCTAGCCAGCCTTTGCCCAAGTTGGCACTCTCCTAGTTGCCTTCCCTAAGCCAGCTGAGTGGTGCCATTATGGGCATGCCAGGGCTCACCTTGCCCCCTCCTCTCTGCATGATTTGGAGGTCAAAAAACTTGCTTCCTTTCCCCCAAATCCCCTTTAATTTCCTTGTGATGTCACTTTCCTGAGTCCCTCTGATTTGGCAGACTCCAACCTCAGTGATGAGCAAAGGAGGGTCTTCAGG
>NW_025373980.1:0-4993 GCF_016433145.1 Gracilinanus agilis
AGAGAGAGAGAGAGAGAGAGAGAGAAGCAGGAAGAGTTAGTGCCTGTGTCAGTATCAGTGGATCCAGATTTTAAGGAGCAAATTGGCATAGCTGAGAGTCAGGAAAATGATCCTAAGATCATTGAATCCTCAGTGGAAGACGGGTATTTAAGTTTCTTTAACCCAAATCCCTCAGTTTGTAATAATTTAGTGAGATGAATCTATAGCCCAGAAAATTTGTGCAACTTCCCTTATGTCACAGTTTATAAAGTTCCAAACACTCTACTAACTCCAAATTCAATGTTCTTCTCTTGACACAAGGCTACTTTTTAAATATTATATTAAACAAAAGGTCAGGTGTAATTCTTCCTCCCTCACTCTTGATAAATTGTACCATTTTCTGCTTTTGTTATATTCTGTTCCATATCTTAGTTATAACAAAATTATCTTCTCCTATAATCACAGAATTACCATGCTGGAAGGGATCTCAGATGGCATTTAGACAACCTTTAGCAGATCAAGCATGCTTTTTAGATCTCATCTCACTAGTGATTATCGAATCTTTACTTGTCAACCTGCAGTGAGGGGGAGCCTATCTCCTCCTGAAACCGCTCATTATACTTTGAGTAGCTTTCATTGTTAGCAAGTTGTTTTTACCCAACTCTCAAATAGTCAAACAGATCTGTGTTTCATCAATTCAAGGAGTTCTTTCCAATGGTGCAACCCCATCCATTTGTTCTGCCTCTGCTCATATGAATCTTGTAATTTTCTCCCAAGGGTTTACCCCAGGGGATCTACCTCATGTGCTAGAGGTTTTCTTCCCTTTCCCCCAACATCATGAGTACCCCAGTGGAGCACTCTAGCTTTCCACCTGGCACCTGACACTCTTCTATTTCAACTTACATATCTTCCTTTTCTATCATACACAGAGCCTAAATCTTTTCTTGATATTAAGTCTAAAGTTGCTTCTTTTAAAACTTCCATTGATTGTTGTCTGTGTGATAACCTTTCAAATATTTCAACATGTTTTGGGCATTCCTCATGCTGGTCACCTCCTCTGGACACTGTCTAGTGAGGCTAACAAAACTGAAGACAATATTTCAGGTGTGGTGTAACAATTGTGAAAGCTAGCAGGACTCTCACCTCCTTATTCCTGAATACTATGCTTCTAGCTTTAGGTCTTAATGTTTTCCTTGCTTGTAATAATATACTTCTGATAAAATAAACTTAAGATCCAGAGGAAATCCCAGATCTTTTTTCAAATAAATTGCTGCCACTCCCATCTTGTAAAATTAATTTTGAAGACAAATATTAGTATATGGTTGTCACATGTAATATTACTAAAATCACAACATGAAAAATAACTCTGTCAGCATGTCAATAAGAATTTATTCAGCATCAGGAAATCAAGAGGAGAAATCATCGACTAAAATTTGTCAAAATTAGTCAGTTGACCCAACTATTGGCATTCTGTTTATTCTCATTGCTCAGCACAGTGTCACATTCCCTGCTCCTTGGTAGGTACTTAATAAATTGCTTGTTGACTTGTCTTGTTGGTTTCACCTTTCACTACTAATTATAGTATTAGTATAATGAGAGTTTAAGGTTTGGAAAGATTTTCTTATATGAGTCATTTAAGATAAACTGTTTAAGTTTTACTATTCTTATTTTACAAGGAAAGAGAAGCTAAAAGAATGACCTGCAGAGGTTCCCAAGGATTGAAGCCTAGATCATCAGAATTGAATACCAACAGTTTTATACTGCATTGTCTTCTGTCTTGTCAGTTATAGGCTTCATAAAAATGGAACTATGCCTGGCTTGCCTTTATATCACCCACAGGGCCTAACATGATTCTTTGAATGTGGTATTTGATAAATGTGTGAAAGAGGGAATGACTGCCCCCAGAAGACTTGTTAAATCTTCATATCTTGGTTCTCTTGTATGGAAGTTAGTAGTACATTCCACGTTGACAAATATTTATTAAGCTCTTTTTATATGGAAGTCACTATACTTAATACTAGGATTACTGGGCATCATATTTGGGAAAAGTAGCAAAAGGAGAGCAGCCATGATCATGGAGGACCCTTCAAGAAAAGAACATTAAATTTGGAATCAAAGATACCTCTGTCTTTTACAACTTTGGGGACTGTGAAGATGCCACAATCATTCTGAATTTCATTGCCCTCACCTGTAAAGACAAATACTGAATATGTAATTTAAATACTTTGGTCACATAATGAGAAGATAGGACTTGCTAGAAAAGATCTTGATGTGTGGAAAGACTGAAGGCAAAAGGAGAAAGGAGATGGCAAAGAATGAGATGGATAGTGTCATGAAAACAATGAACATGAGTTTGCACAGTTCTCAGGACATAGAGGAAGACAGAGAAAGATCTAGCTTGTTATGGTCCATTGGGCCACGATGAATCATGCATGGCTGCATGACTTCAACAACAAAAACTTGAAAAGGATGAACTAAGCCATACCCTCAGCTTCCTTTCATCTCTAAATGTATGATCCTGTGGTCCATACTGTAGGCATGTCTGTTAAAGGGATTGGTCATATTTAGCCTGGAAGAATGAAGTGGGTAGGGGAAAGGAATGGAAGACATGGATATCTGGTGATAGCTTCAAGTATTTGAATGACTGTTACATTGAAGGAAAAACTTGTGCTATTTGGGACCACAAGGAAGAACTAGAAACTGTAAAGAGGAAAAATTAGGCTTGATGTTAAAAGAAACAAACAAAAAAAAAACATTTTAAACAACGAGAAGTACTCCCAAATGGAATGCACTATCTCAGGAAATAGTTGGTATGCCCTTCCCATTGAAGAACTTTAAGCAGATATTGGAAGATTTATTATCAGGAATCTATAGAAGGTATTCTTTTCCATGTATGGGTAGACCAGATGAACCCTGAGCTATTTCCTCTCTTAAAATCCTATGATTTGTGGAAACAAAGAACAATCCCTTTGCTCAGGATTGTATTCTAAATGACCATTTCCTTTGTTTCAGAACAAGTTATTTCCAAAAGAAAGAATTCTTGTTATGCCTGGCATTGTAGCTTGTGAGTTTCGACAAGCCATAAACGTTCCGGGGACAGACTTGTTTAATTATTGTCTTGATTTTCATTTGCATGAAGTGAAATGCTGGGAAGCCAAGTATTCAATTACATTTCCTATAAGCTACCGTTTGACCTGTTCTGAGAAATTTCTGTTCATACTTTGTACATATAATAGTATCAGGCCAGACGAGTTAAATTGTATAATGTAATCAAATTGGAGAATGGAGAATGTGAATTCTGGAAAGTACCTAAGAACAAAGAGGAGAAAATAGAATTTCAGGGCATATAGAATGTCAGAGCCAAATGGGGATGGATCTTCCTTGAGAGATCGTGGGCTCCTCTGTATTAGATAATATCCTCAAATCCTCAAAAATCTTTTAATCCTCAAAAATGTAATATTATATGTATTATAGTAATTATTATGACAATGACATTAGTAATAACAACTAGCATTTAAATAGAATTTTAATTCACAAAAATTATTCTATTTGATCCTCCCAACCACCTTATGAGGAAGGTACTATTAATTATCCCCATTTTGCAGATGAAGAAACTGAGGTAGATATTAAATCACTAGTTCAGGGTCATGCATCTAGTAAACATCTGAGGTCAGATATGAATTCATGTCTTCCTATCTCTAGTTCTCTATTCACTGCCTTACCTAACTGTGAAGAAATAGAATTGAGTGAAAACTGGTTTGAAGTTTAGAATTAAAATTTTCATAGATGTCAGGAGTTTTAGAGAATGTTAGACCTAGGAGGAAACTTAAAAACAGAGACTGTCAGAGATGAGAGGGACTTTATACAATAAAGATCATTAGTTATGCGTAAGTGAACTTACAGTTTGGGCTAAAAGAATACTTAGGTGCCCTAGTGTTAGATCCTTTGTCGAATACTTTTCTTCAAGAGGATTCCTGATTCCTCTAGTCATTAGGGCCCCCACCTAAAATGGCCAGGTATTTACTTATCTGTTTATATATTGTGTATCTCTCCCATCCCAGATTGTAAACCACTTAAGGCCAACTGATTTGTCTCATTGTTCATCGTGGTATTGCCAATGCCTCACATAGCTCCTGACAGATAACAGAAGGTTAATAAATACTTTTAAAAATTGAATTGAGGAGAAAAACATTTTGTAATGGTTAAACTTCTATATGGATGAGCTCCTTATACCCCTTTGTAAATAGGAGTGCTAAAGTTAGAACTTTGATCTCCTGATGCTTAGCCCAATGTTCCCTTTTCTATTGCTCCCCAAGACATCATCTGTGTGCCCCACAAAGTACTATCTGTAAATCTTTTCTTTCAGACCTCAAAATTCCAAGTTCCATTCCACCTCCTTGGCCTTGTCCCGATTAGTTATCAGGAAATGATTCTCCTATCCAAAGTAGAGGACCAACTGAGGGGAAACATGCCTTGCTCACAATCCCACGAAGTTCAACACCCGGGGTTTTGAAACAGAAATCTCAACTGAAACGAAAACTGTGAAGATGTGAAATTCTGTGGGTGAAAAAGTGTAGCTGTAAAAGACACAAAACAAGCCTTTCCTGAGATTCTTCAACCCAAACTGCCAAGATTTATCCTGTGAATCCCTGGGTGCAAGTTGGAATTAAACTTGGATGAGTGAAAAAACAAGGCTGTGCCTGAGAAGTGCATCAAGGCTGGGTCTACCTGACGCCAGAATGTTGGGATAAAACAGAAAAAAATTCAGTCAATCATCTGAATGTTCTAGTTATACCAAGCCAAAACCTGGATGATTCCAAATAGTTAGATGTGTGGTCCTGTGTAGACAAAATATACTTGAGTTTGCTGGAGACACATCCAAGAATAATCCAATGAGATCATGCACGTGCACACTGTCGATACATTGAGAAATAGGCCACTCACCTTAAAAAAAGGATTTTAAGATACTGTCTCTCTCTCTCTCTCTCTCTCTCTCTCTCTCTCTCTCTCTCTC
>NW_025373981.1:0-3935 GCF_016433145.1 Gracilinanus agilis
TGCGGGGGGGGGCGAGGGGGAGGGGAGGAGCATGAATCATATAACCATGTTGAAGATGAATATTAATAAATGTTTGGAAAAAAACAAAGAATCAAAAAAAACAAAATAAATAAATAAATAGAACCTGAATATATCTCTTCATTAAAGAATGATATAATATATATTAATTACCATGATCCTGACTCATAAAGGAAAGGTAAAATTCATGTTTGATGCCAGATAGAATGCTGGATGTAGAATCAGAAATTCTGAAGTCAAACCATACTCCTGCTATTTATAGTGCCAGTTGTATCACCTTGGAAGAGTCATTTAACTATTTAGTATTCTCTTTAAAAGGAGGGGTTTGAATTAGATGCTGTTTAGTTTATCTTCTGGCTTTGAATCTTGTGATCTTTTAAGTGTATAATATTGTTTAGTGAGATTTCCATTAAAAAGCCGTTAGAAAAATGTTGTTACTAAAAAGGTTATTTGGAAAATTCACTTTTGTAGAAAAACTCTAATTCTTCAACTAGTCAACAAATTTTAATTAAATACCAACAATATATGTTAAGCACTACAATATTCATTGGAAATACAAGGAGAAAAATAATCCTTGCCTTCGAGGAGATTAAGCTTTATTCTGTCAAGGGAGACAACATGTTTATGTAGAAGTGTATACCAAATGTAAACAAAACAGAACATAATTTTTAGACAGAGGTAGTAGCAGGTGGAAGGATCAGGAAAAGCCACCTGTAAGAAGTTGTTTTTGAGTGAAGTTTTGAAGGAAATTAGGGAATCTAAGAGGCAGAGGAAAGGAGGAAAAGCATTGCAGGAAGGGGAAATATTCTAGGTAATGACCTGGAGACTAACGATGTAATATCATGTGTGAGAAACAATAAGGCCAGTTTGAGTGAGTGAACTGTAGAGTGTGTGAAAAGAATTAATGTAAAAAATCCTGGAATTTCCTACCCAAATATATTGGATACAATGCTGTAGTACAAGGGTCCACGCATCCTGTTTTAAATTTCCCAAAGAATAGCCAAAGAATGGACTTCTAGGAAATCTTAAAGTTGACCTATTATGTTGCGATTTCCTACATTCCTCAAGGACACACACAAGTTTTCTATTACAGGGGATAAGGTGATTGAGAATAATGCTACGGCTGAGTACAAAGCTTGAGTAAAATATGTCCATCAAAATATTAACAGAAAAAGGTCAACACTAATTTTATTCTATCTAAGGTCAAATGCTTAGTTTCATAGATTTGGATCAGAACCAAATTCAAGGGGTGGGGAAGGAAACTGCTCCTCTACTTTAAACCTCTTCATCACAAATGACCTGGCTTGCTTTCCAGGCCACCTCTCTTGTCTAACCTTTCTTATATATTTCGGTACACTGATCAATAGAGTTTCCCCCTCCCTTGCTCACCCCCTTTAACTAAATAAGTCACACAAGGTGAAAAAATGTCACTGAATTAATATTTATTTTGCAACATAAAAGGACCAGTGGTATCTACAAATAGTCTAATTAATTGGGATTAATTTCATGTGCAAAGTTTGTCTCTGCAGGTGTTGATGGAGTAATACATCAAAGAGGTTTCACCTCTGTAAAAAAAAAATCAATGGTAACATAACCTTGATTACTGTCTCTGTTGATGTCACACATAACACTAATCAGTCATAGTTTGTACCAAATATTATGGCCAACAAATATTATTTTCTTTTTTATTGGCATTTTCATCACAAAGGACCATGTTCACTCATATAGAAAACCATTCTTTAAAGAAAGATAGTCTCCTTTGGGAAACTGGTGAGACTACTTGGGCACAAATGGGAATATTGTTTATGTTTGCCAGGTATTTGGGTGCAAATAGGGGTGTTGTTTGTTGATGTTTGGCACCTCATGACCCCATCTGAGGTTTTCTTGGCAAAACTAAGGTGGTTTGCCATTTCCTTCTCCAGCTCATTTGACAGATGAGGAAACTGAAGCAAACTGGGTTAAGTGACTCCTCTTCCAAGGTCTCATTGCTAGTATCTGAAGCTAGCTTTGAACTCATGTATATGCCTTCTTTAATCCAGGACAATTTTCTCTATCCACCACACCACCTAGCTGCAAATGGGAGTAATGGAAAGGAAAATTAAATGATGCTGAAAATAGGAAATAAAAGATGCTGCACTAAGATGAAAGCCACAGATTATTTTCCCAGGAATGAATGCCCAGTGCATTTTTACAAATGGCAGGCCTCCAGAGAGAAATGCCTTAAAATGTAGTACTATGACCTGTGGAGATTTATTGGGAGGGTGAATACATGTGACACTTAGAAGCCAACCTTAATTCTTGCCCCCTAAAGAACAAAAGTTTCTTTCTAACCTTTAAGATTACTCAATGTTCATTGGCTTCTTTGAATCCAAACAGAAGATTCAGATTTGCAGTTACCTAAAATAGAAAGAAGTCTATTTGGAATCTGAAATCAAAGAACCTGGGTTTGAATCATGAATCTATTCATTACTATTTATATGTTCTTTGACAAATAATATAATCATTCAAGTTTCTTTATCTCTAAAATAAGGTGACCTAATGGCTTGATTTCTTAAGCCCCTTCCAAGTATAAATCCCATATAACATGGCTCTGCTATATAGTGTGAAAGGAGAATTAGACTCTGTTTATTTTTAATGTAACCAATCAGCAACATTTAATTTTATCAACCAAGAATTTGAAGTGCAAAGGTAGGTTACTAGGTAAGAGAGTTCACAAGTCACTTACTAGAAAGTCCATAAGCACTCCCCACCCCAACCCAACCCTCACCTTGGGCAGTGCTAGGTAAATTGGAAGGCTGTGATTAGTTCCTGTGAAGTGGGAGAGAGACAGGAAGTGACGAGAAAAAAAGACTATAAAAGATGAAACCAAAAAGATTGAGGCGTCTTTCCTTGGCTCTTCCTTGAGGATTCTCTCTCTTGATTGGTGCTTTGATGGGCTGCTCTCTTCAGCCTGACTTCTGGTGAGATTCTTAGCAATCTTAGCCTCATGTGCGCTGAAGATTCTCAGCAGACTTTTCAGTGTCTCCTGGCTCTTTGGATTTCAGCTTCCTAATTAGGACTTTGGATTCTGGTGAGACTCTCTTTTGGATCTGCATTCTCAGTGTGGAAGCATTTGTGGTCTGGGGTTTAGGGTATTTGCAACTAGACAATTTTTTTTCCTACCTCTTTCCTGTATTTCCTATCTCTACACAGTTGTAAATAAAAGCTGCTTATAGTAATTTTGACTGGAGAAGTTAATTATTTTTATAAACATGCAACCAAGATCAGCTAAGTGCAAGTAGACTATTGTAAGATTTAGCTGATGTTGGTTGCAGTTCAAATAGTGTTCCCTTTAAAAAGTCAGTCACTTACAGAAATATAACTGAAGAAGATAATTAAGTGCAGCTGAGGGAAGATGGATGTTTCCATCTAAAAGGGGAAGTTCAGGTGCTTAGCTATGGTACCTGATATAGGAATTGTAAACCAGGGGTCTACAGGCTGATTTTAATGGGATCTGTGAGCTTAGATGGGAAAATAATCACATCTTTATTTCAACATAAATTATTTTATTTTTATTTTACTTTATGCATTTACATGTGATCCTTAGGCTTTACCAGACTGTGTAAGAGGTCTATGGTATGAAATAAAAGGTGAAGAACCCTTTCTTAGACAAGGAATAATAAGGGGTTTTATCTGTTTGTTTCTTGCTTGTTTCAGAACATTAAGTTTCTCTAGTGTTATTTTACTAAAATTAAGAAAGAATCAGAAAATCTGGCCTCAGAAATGTCCCAGCTGTGTGACCTTGGGTAAGTCACTTAACCCCAATTGTCTAGTCCTTATGATCCTTCTGCCATGGAACATATATTTATTATCAATTCTAAGACAGAAAAATGGAAGAATGTGAAGAGCCTGCTCTCTGCTGGTTCACGGGCTCAAAG
>NW_025373982.1:0-5841 GCF_016433145.1 Gracilinanus agilis
ACATATATCTATCTCTCTATATATATTTTTTCATATATATATATGTATATATATATGTATTTTTTTAAGGTAGTTGACTGATGCTAGTCAACCAATCTGAAGACCTTATTTCATCTCTTTCCTGAGATACTTCCTAGTTATGTGATGATGGGGCAGTCATTGAAATTCTCTGTTCCTTGGTTTCCTCATCTATGAAATGAAGACTGTGAACTCTTAGAACCTTTAAATTCTCTTGCAGCTCTAGATTCATGTTTATTATTTGCTTGATAAACATTTATTTGCCTTTTAAATGCCAGGGACTCAACTGTCATTGCTAATACCAAGATGAAATTGAAAAGGCTTCTGCTCTTCAAGGATATAATAGGCAATAAAAAGTGCTTGCACATTTACAAATAATCCAAAATAAATATAAGGGAATTTGAAAAGGAGAGCTTCTAGCATCTGGGGTTAAGAATTAGGAAAAACCTCATGTAGCAAGTAAGCTCAACTTTGAAGGGAGCTAAAGATTCTAAGACATAGAAGAAAGGAGAGTAATCCTGAAATGTGAAGATTCATATTGAAAATTTAACAATAGCTTTTCAAAAAGAGGTTATAACTGGTGTAGCACATCCCTTTACCAAAGTTCAGAATGAACTGAGACTTTTGAAGATAGGCAAAGATAGCACAGATAAAAGATCTCTCAATAGGATGATGGGTAGAATTCTGTTATAGAATCACAGAAATTCAGTTGTAAGAGCACTCAGAGATCATATAATATAACCAATTAGCATCTGAAAAAAACCAGTCTACAAGATACCTAACAAAGGATTATCTTATCTTATTTATAGACTTAAGGTGGAGGCAGGAAATCTCATTACTGGAGATTATTCATTATTTTTTTTTTTTAGTGGAGTATGATTTTTCCTCACTCTTGTGGTTTTTGTGACAAAGATACTAGAGTAGATTGCTATTTCCATCTTCATCTCATTTTACAGTTGAGAAAACTGAGGCAAACTGGGTTAAGTGGACTTACCCAGTGTTATAAAGCTAGTAATTATCTGAGACTAGATTTGAACTCAGGAAGAGAGGTTTTCTGACTCCATACCAGGCACTCTATCCATGGTACCACCTAGCTACCATGGAAAGCTGGATAGTTTTTGGATAGGTTTTTGAATAATTTTACTGGTTAGGAAGATTCCTCTTATATCAAACCTAATCCTGCCCTTTTCCATCATCCAGCCACTCCTCCTGATTCTAGCATTTAAAACAAAGAGGAAAAAGTCCAACATGCCTTGCATTTGAAAATATTTCAAATGCTTGAATTCAGAGGTCATGTATTCCTAAATTTTATACAGACACTAAAATGCTTGTTAATTGAACTGAATTATATGTGACATGAAGTTGATATACTTTACCACAGTGAGAGCTTTTCTCTCAAAGAGCACTGGTAAATGTATTTTATAGTCTTCCTAATATATGGGTCCCAGAATTGAACACAATATTTTTTTTTACATGCGGTCCTAGAAGGGCAGAATTCCCTAACCCAGAGAGAGTATTTTTTGGGGCAGGGATAAGTTTTTGTTTTATTGCTGTTCAAGGATTTGGAGAATAGAGAATTAGTGAATTTGAAAATATAAAACAAGTTCTGCCAAGATGTAGGAGTAAGAAGACGCATAGTCTAATTTCTCCCAACTACTGCAAGGAAAATCTTTGATAATTGCAGTGACTAGAAATTAAAGGGAAAATCTCAGTGGGTAATTTTTCCATCACAAGTACACAAATTCTACTCAAAGGCACTTGACCATGTCAGAAACTATGAAACAGGAGTAGGCCGGTATTTCAGAGCCAATTTCCCCATGATGGGAGAAGGCTTGAGGTGCTATCACTATAATCCAGCAGAGGTAATCTCAGCGACAGTTCTCCAAGAGCAGAAAAGGTACATGGCAAGGTTACTTTAAACTAAAAGAGGGATTATGAAGCCAGATCCCAGAAACTGGAGGTCATTATGCTGTTGCTCTTACCTTCACAAGCAAGAAACAAGTAAGATATCTCAGGATCATTAACAGTCATCATCCTTCTCCTAGAAGTGGGCAGAATATAGCCCTGACAAAAATTCCTCTGTGGGAAATAAAACCTGAAAAATTAAATATAAAATTATGAGGGTTAAAAGTTATGTAATTTTCTAAGTTGAAAATGTTTTGATCAAAAAAAAATAAGTGATGGAGTAAATAATTGGAGAAGAAATCAATTATGGAGGAGATGTATTTGAAAAGAAAATTGACAGTTTATCACAAGAAACACCAAATTTCAAGTAAGAGGTTATTTTTAAAAATTTGAATATACCAAAGGTTCCATGAGACAACAAACAATATTAACACTGTCAGAAAAAAATTGAAAATTAAAGTCTTCTCAGATTAAAAACAAATAATTTAGAATGCAAATCAATAAGACATAAATTAACTCATTTGACCAAAAATATGAGCATACTCATCAAATTTCAAGAAATCGTGAGTAAAAAAAGCCACCAAAAAAATAAAACAACAACAACTGTGGACTGATTAAAACAGAAGTACAAAATTAAAATACAATTATTGACCATTCACCTCCTGAAGAAAAGTGCAAATTAAAAACTCCATGAACACTGAAACAGACATTCCCAGGCCAAAAGAAAAATTATCATAAGCAACCTGAAAGAAAGAATTAGAGTTGTAAGAAGGGAAAACCAAGATGTCACAAAATGTTTTTAGCAGCTTCCTATAAAAAATAACATTAACTTGAGATACTGTGTAACTGCTTATTTTTATGAGCCAACAAAGTTTAAATATTTCTCAGAAATCACTGTACCTTTTTTTCTAGAAATTTTGACATTTAGGCCATAAAGACACCAGAAGGAAATAAAAAATGTTGATATTAAAGACAATCTTTATTGAACATAATTAAAAAAACAATATATAATTAAAAGGCATTGAGGAAAGTATTAATATTACTTGGTATTTAAGTAACATAACATGAAAGACTTGATAAATCAAAAAACAAATCATAGAGTGATAGAAAACTTCATTGAATATGATAACAATGAGACAATATAGAAAAATACTGGGGATGCAAAAGTCAGGAGTTGTCTATAATGTCTTCTTATTTTAAGGAAAACCAAGAAATTCCTGTATAGTCCTACACAATCTGACATTGACTCCTTAGCTCTTCATATCATATTGAAATAATAGTATGCCCATGATAACTCATAAGGCTGGAAATCAATAATATCCAGAGATATAGGAACTATTTCTATGTTTAAAGTAAGTGAAAAGATTTATATGCATAGTCTCTGTTGTCCTTCACTACAATTGCATGAAGAAGGGACTATACAAGTTTATTCCCATTTAAATGTGAGGAAAATGAGTCTCAGAAAAACCTGATTAACTTGGGAGGAGCAGAATTTTATTCCATTCAATTAAAAATGGTTTAACGGCTTATGAGATTCAAGAATCTCTTTAAGGTTCTGGGGGGGATTCAAAGACAAAACTAGCACAGTGTCTACCTTAACAGACTTTACTTTCAATTTGAAGCATAAAACATGTACACAAGTAAATAAATAAAAAGTACAACATAAAGTGATAGCAAATAATTTCAAGATGGAAAGGATGGTAAGTGGAAAGGTCAGAAAAAGTCTCGCCATCCAGGAGGTGGCTTCTTGACAGAATTTTGCCATTAAGGAAAAAAATAATTAAAGGGCTATTCAAAAAGATATTCAATATTCATTTTCTACTTTCCCTAAAATAATTTTCTTCCTTTTTTATTGAAGTCATAATTGTCTCTTTCTACCTTCCCACAATGGTCATCCCAAAACAACATTTTTTTAAATTTTTTTTCTTATCCCATCCTATGAAAACTGAATGCTGAGTTTGTTCTTCAATATTATGAGACCTAGACTTTGTCAAGTGAATACCCTTTGAGACAATTTGCTGTGAATTTTGTGTATCCCATTCAGCTTCAATGCATTTTTTTGGTTGAGTGGCTACGTGAGATAAATTAAGAGAGAGACAGAGATTGAGAGAGACAAAGAGAAAATGCCTTCTTACTTGTTATTTCCAAGAAAACAGATAATTGACAAGTGAACTATTCTGGCCAGCCCCCTCAGGATTTAAAGGCGAGCTCCTAATCTGGAAACTTTCCTTTTGAGTTAGTTTAAAAGGAGATGCCACGAAGAGCAGGTGCTCAGACCATGCTCTACAGGTAAGCACTCCGTGATGGGACACTGAGGCAGTCCCACATGCACGTACAGAGTTGGGATCTTCACTCGGCTTTGTGCCAAGAATCATTTGAGGATCCCTATGTGTGGTCCAGGATGCTGCCATTCTATAATGCTAATGATTAAAAAAAAAAAAAAAGGATCGGTTTCAAGGACTATGCAAACTGCTGAACAGTGTGTTAAAGGGAAAACAAAACATTTCTATCAAATAGTTACTTATAACTCTGAGACAAATTTAAAATCCCTTAACTGCATTTATAAAAACATAAAAGAAAAAGAAAAATATAAGCATGCGAAAATTTTAAAATAGGAACTTGGCGAATCTTTACTTTCCTTTTACCTTTCTTCTGAGAGAGAAAACTGGATTTGAAATCAAGAAGATCTTTCTAATCATTATGGTTACGTGGCCAGGGCCGACCATAATATCCTCAATTCTGTTTCTTCTTCTCTAATACGGAATTAGTGATGCTTTTATTCTTTGCCCCTCATAAAGGAAAGTACTTTGTAAAAAATGAAGCATTACATATAAAAAATAAATTATTATTTTATTTTTTAAAACCCTTCCCTTCCCTATTAGAATTAATACTGTGGATTGGTTCTAAGGCAGAAGAGTGGTATTTCTAGACAGATGGGATTAAGTGACTTGCCCAGAGTCACACATCTAGGAAGTGCCTTATGGCAGATTTGAACCTAGGAACTCCCTTTTCTAGGCTTGACTCTCAATCCACTGAGCCACCCGGCTGCACCCAACATGGTTACTTTTTAAAAAATAAATTGTTCAGATTTAGTATTGCTTCCCCACCAAAATATACACACATATATGTAGAAATGCATATACATATATATTCACATATATGTATATATGCATATATGCATATGAGAGAAGGAAATGGCAAACCATTCCAGTATCTTTGCCAAGAAAACCCAAAATATTGTCACAAGGAATTAAACATGACTGAACTTTAACATGTGCATATACATACATATATATACACACAGACATAAATGGGACATATTTATATTTTTTATTCTAAATGTTTACAAATTCAAACAAGATAAGCATTTCCATATACAAAGAAAAAGAAGATATTATACAAATTAAATCACAGGCCTCCAATATGTTTGTTACTTTTTTATATCTACATAATAGATATCATCTACTAGTCTCTCAATCCCTCCACACCCTCCACACACCACATAGCATTTCATCCATGAGGCCAACATGTTCATATAAATTTATTCCTGTTGTATTTTTCTGCTCACTTTCTAGAGGTAACTTCTCAGTTTATTCTTCCAGTACTAGTTCTGTAGCTGTGTAGAATATTCCCCTTGTTTTATTCATTTTGCTATTCATTATCTCATATAGTTCTTTTGATTTAAAAAAATTAGTTTGTTCATCATTTCTTATGAAGCAGTAGCAGTCAATTGCAATCATATAACACAGTTTTTTAACCTTCCTGAATTGATGGGAACACCCTCAGTTTCCAATTCTCTGTCACTACAAAGAGAATTGCTATAAATATATAAATACATATATATACCTATTAATATATACAAATATATTTATATAAGTATAAATATCTATAAATGAATATAAGTATATTTATATAAAT
>NW_025373983.1:0-5095 GCF_016433145.1 Gracilinanus agilis
CTCTCTCTCTCTCTCTCTCTCTCTCTCTCTCTCTCTCTCCCCTACCCCCGCCATACAAATCCGTATTGTTGTAAGACTGCTATGTTTTTTGTTGTTGCCGTTGTTTCCTATTTTAAAATACTAAAATTAATGAAAAGGGGAAGAGAGAAAAGAGGCCCAGTGAAAAGTCCAGCTCTGGGAACTGACCATGGTTCTGAAACTCTGAGGCTAAAGGAAACTTATTTGGCAATGAATTCTGCAAGAGGAAGTCAGAGTGGATTCGACAAAAATCCTGAGGAGATACCGACCATTCTTCAATAGATGTAGCTCCTTGAGATCTCATAGTTTGCACATATAACCAGCTTCGATGCCAGATATTCTACTTTTTTTTTCCCATCAGATACTTCTAGCCTAATTATTTCCCTTCACTAGAAGGCTGTTATTCCCCCCTTTCACAGTGTCAGTCTGTACTAACTGGTGAGGTTCAATAATAAGGCTCCTTGGCCAAAAGAGGAAATGTGCTTTTCCTTACTTATATAGGCAGGGGTGTGAAGCGGGCCTCTCTGTAGCTCTGGAGGCTAAGAGTTTTGACTATAACAACAAAAGCTTGGTGATTAAATCAGATCAATTCAATTTCTTTTGGCAAACATTTATTAAGCTCTTACTGAGATGTTGGAGAAACGGTAACAAGAAGACAAAGAACCCTTGCCCTCAAGGAATTTAATTATCCTGATTCTAGCACTCTTTCCACTGCATTGCATAGACACCTCTCTTCCTGGATGTTTCTCTCTTTTTTTTTTTTTTTTTTTTGATGCTTTCTGTATTTCTTTTTCAAAGGGACAGAAAACAAATTACAGAACATGATTTTCTTCCACTTCTCTAATATTTGCAAATTTCCCATAACAAAATTATTTCTTGGTCAATGTGCCAAGGATCCCATCTCTGTTGTTCTCTTGGCTTTGCCTAAAAAAGAGAGATTTGATTGGCATGAAAGTTCTCCAGTTTCTTCTTCTTTTATATACCTCTCCTAAACTAACTCACTCTTCCCAGAGATGGTGTTGTAGAATCCTAGAAGCCTGATCTCCAAGTGCCTCAGATGTTCAGGTAGCTATTGAGAGATCCAGGATTTGGGGGTCAATGGGTATTGCTGATATGAAAGGTAGTTTCAGATTTCTCCCAATTTTGGGGTCTTGATTTTATAAAGTGTTCAGTGAGAGGTGGGTTTTTGGGAAATTGGTTTCTCAGAACAGGTTTTCAAGTCATGTAGGCACAAGAAACTCAATAGCCATGTTCACTGTGTCCCTCAAACCATTTCAACCACACCCTGACTACTGGGTTCCCCCACCCCCACTCCCATTCCCTTTTTCCCCATGAAGTGGTATTTGAGGCCTTTTCTCATTGCTGAGAGACAAACATTAAGACACTCTTTGTGCTTATAGAAATTATAAAGCACTGAGACTGGTGATTGAGAAGGGATGTGTGGGCATCATGAACTTCTAGCATAGAGGCACAGTTGAAATATTTTTGCTCTCCAGCACCTAACCCAGCTAACTGAATCATTTGTCCTTATATCAGGACACTAGGCAGCAGAAGCAGGCACTTTACAGTCTCTAGATATGTAAGGTGCCTTTTCTATCTCTAGTAGCATTTTCTTTTTTGTCCTAATTATTGAAGGGTGGAAATAGAAGAAAAGAGTTTTTTGTTTTATGTAAAGATATTTGGGAACAGAACAAATAATTGGAATGAACTTAAAATTTGATCTTTTGTATCAGGGAACGAGGAATCAGCTTATCTATCTCTTTTCCCTCTGAGAGTGTTATTCTGTCTTGATGGTGAATTTGGGTGGAATTTGTAGGATGAACTTCTCTTCAAGAAATATAGTTGTGGGGGGCATGTCAAGATGGTGGTTTAGGAGCAGCAAAAGTGAAAACTTCTCTGACTATCCTTTCATACCAATCTTTAAAAAGTGCTTCAAAAAAGACAGAAATCCAAACCCAACAACAAGACAGAGGCACAGGTCTCTCCTGCTGAATACAACTTGAAAGGTAAGCAGAAAGAGTTAATTTCCACAGTATAAAGGAGAGACCAGGTACCTCTCCCCTACATACTGCCCTGAGACCTGCAATACATTTAACTGTAGGATTCCAGTTAAAAAACAAACAAAAAAACACAGACTCACTTTCATCAGCTTAAGAATGTTTTTAGTGGAGGTGAAAATTCAAATCAGTTCTATTAATTTTACTTCAATTAAACTAAACTCAAAACTCTTTAGGTATCACATTCATTATAAAGTTCTAAATTTACCAGGTACAGAACCACTTAGGGGAAGACCAATGTGAAGGAGAAATCCCAAGGCACCTTGCCTAGAACTCAATTAAGTTGTATTGTGATAAGTTGTTAGTGAGAACTGCTTATAAGTTAAGAAAAAGACTGAAACACTGAGACATGTAGATAATGGATTTTAATAAAGTCTTCAGAGAACTGAATATGATGCTCTATACCAATGGGTTATTTACCTTTTTTGCATGTCATGGACTTTTTTGGCAATCTGGTGAAACTTATGCATCTTTTCTTAGAATATATTTTTTTGAATTTAAACATTTATTAATAATCATTTTTAACATGGTTACATGATTCATGCTCCTACTTTCCCCTTCATCCCTCGCACTCCCCTCACCCATGGCAGACGCACATTTCCACTGGTTTTATCATGTGTCCTTGATCAAGATCTATTTCCAAATTGTTGGTGGTTGCATTGGTGTGGTAGTTTCGAGTCCACATTCCCAATCATGTCCACCCCGACCCATGCATTCAAGCAGTTGCTTTTCTTATATGTTTCCTCTCCTGCAGTTCTTCCTCTGAATGTAGGTAGCGTTCTTTACCATACATCCCTCAGAGGTGTCCTGGGTCATTGCATTGCTGCTGGTACAGAAGCCCATTACATTCGATGTCCGGGTCCAGTCGGACACAACCGAGGGGTCTGAGGAAACGGCAACCTAAAAACCCATAGGGGAAGAAGAGGGGAGACCTCGCGTGCAAGACAGAGAATCGTTTAGATGGATACAAGGCTCGTTTATTGCAGATCTATGACAAGAATTATATAGGCTGAGGGCAGAAGGGGGTCGGCAGATACTAAGGGGGAAAGGAACACGGAAAGGGAGCATAGAAAATCTCTGGTGGCATCTTACTGTCTCCAAGCATGGCTGGGCCTATGATCAATATCTTATCTTAGAAGAGTGAATGATATCTATTCTTAGAAGAGTGACTATCTTATCTTAAAGTCTTGGTCCCTAACAATTCAATTTTACCACAGTATATCAGTCTCTGTGTACAATGTTCTTCTGGCTCTGCTCCTTTCTCTCTGCATCAGTTCCTGGAGGTCTCTCCAGTTCGCCTGGAACTCCTCCAGTTTATTATTCCTTTTAGCACAATAGTATTCCATCACCCGCATATACCACAGTTTGTTCAGTCATTCCCCAATTGAAGGACATACCCTCCTTTTCCAGTTTGTTGCCACCACAAAAAGCGCAGCTATAAATATTTTCGTACAAGTCTGTTTATCTATGATCTCTTTGGGGTACAATCCCAACAATGGTATGGATGGATCAAAGGGCAGGCATTCTTTTATAGCCCCTTGAGCATGATTCCAAATTGCCAGCCAGAATGGCTGGATCAGTTCACAACTCCACCAGCAATGCATTAATGTCCCAGTTTTGTCAGATACCCTCCAACATTCATTACTCTCCCCTTCTTTCATTTTAGCCAATCTGCTAGGTGTGAGGTGATACCTCAGAGTTGTTTTGATTTGCATTTCTCTAATTATTAGAGATTTGGAACACTTTCTCATGTACTTATTGATACTTTTGATTTCTTTACCTAAAAATTGCCTATTCATGTCTCTTGCCCATTTATCAATTGGGGAATGGCTTGATTTTTTATACAATTGCTTTAACTCTTCGTATATTTGAGTAATTAGCCCCCTGTCAGAATTTTTCATTATAAAGATTTTTTCCCAATTTGTTGTTTCCCTTCTGATTTTGACTACATTGTTTTTGTTTGTACAAAAGCTTTTTAGTTTAATATAATCAAAACCATTTAATTTACATTTTGTAATTTTCTCTAACTCTTGCTTGGTTTTAAAGTCTTTCCTTTCCCAGAGATCTGACAAGTATACTATTCTGTGTTCACTTAACTTATTTATAGTTTCCCTCTTTATATTCAAGTCGTTCACCCATTCTGAATTTATCTTGGTGTAGGGTGTGAGATGTTGATCTAGACCTAATCTCTCCTATATTGTTTTCCAAATTTCCCAGCAGTTTTTGTCAAATAGTGGATTCATGTCCCAAAAGTTGGGCTCTTTGGGTTTATCATACACTGTCTTGCTGATGTCATTTACCCCAAGTCTATTCCACTGATCCTCCTCTCTGTCTCTTAGCCAGTACCATATTGTTTTGATGACTGCTGCTTTATAGTATAGTTTAATATCTGGTACTGCTAGGCCCCCTTCCTTCACATTTTTTTTCATTATTTCCCTTGATATTCTTGATCTTTTGTTATTCCAAATGAAATTTGTTATAGTTTTTTCTAATTCAGCAAAGAAGTTTTTTGGTAGCTTGATAGGTATGGAACTAAATAGGTAAATTAATTTGGGTAGAATTGTCATTTTTATTATGTTAGCTCATCCTACCCATGAGCAATCAATGGCTTTCCAGTTGTTTAAATCCAGTTTTATTTGTTTGGAAAGTGTTTTATAGTTGTTTTCATATAATTGCTGTGTTTGTTTGGGTAGATAGATTCCTAAGTATTTTATATTGTCTAGGGTGATTTTAAATGGTGTTTCTCTTTCTACTTCTTACTACTCTAATGTATTGGAAATGTATAGAAATGCTGATGATTTATGTGCATTTATTTTGTATCCTGCAACTTTGCTAAAGTTGTTGATTATTTCTACAAGCTTCTTAGTTGATTCTCAAGGATTTTTTAAGTAGACCAACATATCATCTGCAGAGAGTGATAGCTTTGTCTCCTCCTTGCCTATTTTGATACCTTCAATTTCTTTTTCTTCTCTAATTGCAACTGCTAGTGTTTCTAGTACAATGTTAAATAATAGAGGTGA
>NW_025373984.1:0-5832 GCF_016433145.1 Gracilinanus agilis
AGAGAGAGAGAGAGAGAGAGAGAGCTAGAGAGAGAGAGAGAGAGATGGGTCTATCCAGCAGGTAGTTAGAGATGGGAGCTAGATCTCAGATTAATGTAGACATAAATCTGAGAATCATCTATCTGCATTGACGTGCTCATTGAACTCAAAGGGACTCATAGGCGACCAAGAGAACAGCAGAAAGGGTAAATGGGGCCAACTTTGCTGAATACTCACTTTTGTTGCATTCAAATATTCCATTTCATTGATGTAGGAATTGGGACTGAATCTGAGATTTCATTGGTAACTCCCAAACTGGGAAACTCCATTGCCAAAATACGGAAACATCGTTCAGCTAAGGCATTTAAAGAGAAGAGAGGATGATCACACTTATTAGAACATAGTAGCTTGACTAGAACGACTTGTCCTCTTCTCTCTAGCTTACAATCATAGAGCCTTATCTAATCTCCCTTAATGGTAAGAGTTATTCATAGATTATGTTAACAACTAATCATTATGCTCATTAATCATTAATTACTCCAATGGTTAATTATTGTGTTGATGATTATAGTAATAATAATTAATGCTTAATAGTTCATACCACATTGATTTTCTCCAATTTATCCTGTCTATAACTAGTTTGTATGTAGCTATTTGCAAATTGTCTCCCCCATTATACTGTGAGCTCCTTGAGAGCAGTGTCAGCCTCTTACTGTCCTTTGAATCCTCAGTGTTTAGCACAATGCCCAGCACATAGTAGGTGCTTAATAAACGTTTCTTTCTTTTCTTCTTTATGGATTCTTGCCCAATACTCCTTGGTTACTTCCTCCAGAAAAGTAGGCACCTCTGGCAGGTTATGCCAAGTAGTTTGGCATGTTTTATGTTCTTTTTCCCATTTTTCAATATCTGAATCCATTCAAAGATGCTAGACATAGCTTCTGACCTGTACTTACCTGAGAACAATTTCCATATGTTCGACATGTAATGAGGATGAGAGAATTCTGAAATAGCAATGGAGCTTCTCCATAAAAAGTCATCCTTTATGGACTGATAAGTCATGCTGGTCAACTTCTGAATGGTTGTAATTCTTTAGGCAGTTTCTCTGTTGCCCATCATCTCATCTCCTAGTTCCATTCTGGGATGCCAGGCAGTTGTGAGGTTTGATAGTGGCTGAGGAAGCTCTTTTAACCTCAGAAATGTCGCATGATAAGTTTCCATCATGTTCTTCTAGGCTTGCATGTCATCATTAGCATAGCAGTCAATCAATCAAACAATAAATACATATTTATTAAGTGCCTCCCATTTATCATCTATCTGGCTTTCAAAGCCCTTTATAACTATCCCTTCATACCTTTCTCATTCCTTATTCTATTCTACATATTCTAATCCAGTGACACCCTGACCTTTCTGCTATTCCTCATACACAATATTCCATCTTCCAATTCTAAGCATTTTCATAGGCTGTCCCCCATGTGGGGAAAGGTCACCTTCCTCATCTCTACCTCCTGTCTTCCTTTAAGTCTTCGTTAAGGCCCTACTTTCTTCAAGGAGTCTTTCTTGATCCTTTTTAATTCTAATGCCTTCCCTCTGGAATTACTCATTAATTATGATAAATTAATAATGATTAATTTTAATTAATAATGATAAAATTCATTAATGATGATAAAATGATTAATATCTACATTGTACTTTAAAATCACCGTCTTACTGGATCCTTACAACAACTCTGGGAGGTAGGTGTTATTGTTATGTCAATTTTATAGAAGTGGAAACTGAGGTAAACAGAGATTAAATGACTTGCCTGGGGTGGCTTGCCACAACTAGGAAGTATCTGAGGCCAAATTTGGACTCAGATTTTCCTGAATGAAAGCCCATTATTCTATCTACTCTACCACCTAATTGTCCCTAGTTTATCATATCATATCACATCAAATTTCATATTGCAAGTATCATCATATCATATATCACATCATAGATAAGTGGTTCCCAAACTTTTTTGGCCAAACACCCCATTTCTAGAAAAAATATTCCCTAGCACCCATGGAAATTAATTTTTTTAAATTTTAATAGCAATTAATAGGAAAGATAAATGCACCTGTGGCCATCACTACCCCCATGGATTGCTGCAGCACCCACCAGGGGGCGGTGGCACCCACTTTGGGAATCACTGTCCTAGATCATGTCATATCATATCATATATCTCATGTCATATCTCATATCATAACTCATATTATGTCATATGTATCTATCTCTATCTTTACATCTCTATTAATCTCTCTCTATTTCTATGTATATTTTTCTACACCTAGCAATCTCTCTCTGTCTCTGTCTGTCTCTTATTTGAATATAGCTCTTTGCATGTTGTCTCCTCCATTACTAGAAACCAATGAATATCCTTTGAATCTCAAGTGCTTAGCACAGTGCCTGGCACGTAGAAAGCCCTTGATAAATGCTCATTGATGGCCTTCGAGCTAAGAAAGCACTGAGCAGAGCACTGAGGATACAAAGAAAAAAGAGAAATAGACCTCGCCTTCAAGGGACTTATATCTTCTTGGGGGAAACCACAATGTTCATTGTTTACATGCAAAATATCTATAAATTAAATACCTGGTAATTTTTTTGAGGAGGCTACCAGCAGCTGAAGGGCATCTTGAAAGGCTTCTTGAAAAAGGTTGTGCTTCAGCTGAGTCTAGAAGGAGACCAGAGATTCTAAGAGGAGAAACTGAGGGGGAAGCATATTTTAGGAATATAAGACAATCCAAGCAAAGGCTCAGAAGAGGTAGATGGACCATCAAGTGGGATGACCAGGAGAGAGGTCAGCTCTTCTGGACCCTATGATCTTCCCAGTGGTATAATGAGTCACTAGGAAGAAAAATTAGGTGAGGGCTTTAAAGACTAAGCGGGGGAAATTACATTCCTAATTCCCTAAGCAAAACCATTGAAATTATCCAATGCCTACTGGTGGAGTTGTGAATTGACCCAACCATTCTGGATGGCAATTTGGAACTATGCCCAAAGGGTGCTAAAAGACTGCCCTGCCCTTTGATCCAGCCATACCATTGTTGAGTTTGTAACCCAAAGAGATCATAAGGAAAAGAACTTGTACAAAAATACTTATAGCTGCGCTCTTTGTGGTGGCAAAAAATTGGAAAATGAGGGTATGCCCTTCAATTGGGGAATGGCTAAACAAATTGTGGTATCTGTTGGTGATGGAATACTATTGTGCTCAAAGGAATAAAGAACTGGAGGAATTCCATGTGAACTGGAAAGACCTCCAGGAATTGATGCAGAATGAAAGGAGCAGAACCAGGAGAACATTGTACACAGAGACTGATACACTGTGGTACAATCCAATGTAACTGACTTCTCTACTAGCAGCAATGCAATGATCCAGGACAATTCTGAGGGCCTTATGAGAAAGATGCTATCCACATCCAGAGAAAGAACTGTGAGAGCAGAAACCCAGAAAAAAAAAACAACTGATTGATCACATGGATTGAACATGAATCTTGTAACCATGAAAAAATATTCTAAATTAATTAAATGAAATTTTCAAAAAATAAAATTAAATAAAAACACTGAATAAAAAAATAAAATAAATTATCCAATGCCCAAGATGTAACACAGAGTAGTGCAGAGGGGACCAGAGTTAGATGGGCTTAACTTTCCATTTCGCACCTCTTGTCTCTGCCCTGGCGCTCCCCCATACCACGAGATGCTTCCCCCTCATCTCTGCTCCTTAAGTCCCTAGGGGTTATCAACTCTCAGCTCATGTGTCAACTCCTTTGGGTGATCCTCTTAGAACAGAAATGCCAAGTAGTCAGGAAGACAGAGAATCAGGTCCTGTTCCTGTGTGCCCATGATATACCAAGAGCTAGCATTTATATAATATGCTCTCTCATTTAATCCCAACAACAATCCTGTACTTTATTATCATTATTCCCATTGTACAGATGAGGAATGTGTGACTGAGGCAGGTTGTGATTTGCCCAGGATCACAGGATTTTAACTCAGATTTTCCTCACTCCAAGTCATCACCAGTTTTCATGGTTTAGTGACTGTGGGTAGATTATTCCACCCCTCAGTGCCTCCAGGAAGTTTTCCAAAACTCTCTGTAACACCATTTGCATTCCCACAAAGATAAAATCAGAGGTCCAGATCCTTTGCACTTCCCTAACCCCTTAAAAAAATTCATATCTACGAATGAGCATCTCTGTATTTTATTTTTGGCAAGCAGTTCAGTTTGGGTTATACATGTATTATCATATAAGATATATTTCCATTTTTTTAATCCCTAAAGATTTTATCTTTAGGATCTTATCCTCTTTTCAAACAGATAGAAGCTAAGGCAGAGCAGAGCACTAATGTGCCCAGTGCTATTTATTGAGTCACTGGCAAGATTTAGGTGAAAATTGGGGCTGTGGAGGTGAAAAATATTAGCTTTTCTGATCTGTTTTTGTTTTTTAAATTGGAAGCTCACTACTGTCTGGGCATCCCACCGTTGGAAATCCTTCTAAGACTACTTCAGCTTTTTGGCTTTTGTTTTGAGTTGCTTTTTTTTTAAAGGAACACAAAATTATTCACTTGGGTAAATAGGCCTATAGAGATGAAAACAAAATTCTTATGAAAATAACATTTATAAGGAGAAGCCTCCCTTCTTTCATCCTTGTTATTCTTTCAGAGTCTGACACTGAATAGTAAGACCCCATTCTCTGCAGGGATGGGTTGGAAGCAGAAAGCCATCCAAACATCACAGAGGCTCTTCCAGATTTGTGATGATTTCCATCCCAGGACTATGGTGCATAACGCCTGCCTTAAGGGGCAGAGACCTTGGTGTGCAGCCCAGAGCAGACATAACCAGCATGTTCCCAAGGCAGGATCTTACTTCTGCCCTCCCAAGCAAGACACACAAGTCTGATAACAAGCCTCTCCCTCATCCCGGAGAAATCAATGGAAGTTACTTTGTCTCCATCCCGATCCAAGGTCGTCTCTGTTCTTTATTTTTAAAAAGTGTAGGCAGATTTGTGGTGCTTCTGAAACTTTAGTCTATGGCCATTTTCAGCTTTTACCTTCAGTTAAGTCATAAGATTGTTTCGTTTACTTATTTTATTGTCTTTTTTTAGAGCGTTGGGGGGTCATTTTATTTATTTAAAAAGACATTTTATTTTTATCAAGGATTTTGTTAAGCATTAACAAACATGAACATTTCAATAAAAAATAAAGAATAAATGGATGGATGAATGAAATACATTCATTTTGTGTTTAGCATGTGCCAGCCATTAGAGTTAGTGCTGAGGATATAAATTTAAAAAAATACAAATCCAAAAGTCCTTGCACTCAAGGAGTTTATAGTATATCTTTAACAATAGATTTTTGTTTACATTGTCTAAATTTTCCCCTGTATTTCTCCTCCTTCCCAGAGAGCCATCCATAAGACTAGGAATATATTTTTAATTTATTTATTTTTTTGTTTTAAATACCAAATTTCCACATAAGTTTTCCAAAGTTATATGATCCATATTGTCTCCCTCCCTTCTTCCCTACACCCCACCCCCCAGAACTGACAAGCAATTCAATTTGGGTTATATGTGTATTATCATGTAAGATATATTTCCATATTATTCATTTTTGTAAGTGAACAATCTTAGAAAACCAAAACCACAAATCATGTACCCAAATAAATAAAGTGATAATTCAGATGTTTTCATCCGCATTTTTACTTTAGCTGTTCTCTCCCTGGAGATGGATAGCATTCTTTTTTTTTTTTTTTTTTTTTTCCTATTTTTTTTTAATTTATTTTTTTTTTACATTTATTAATATTCATTTTTAACATGGTTACATGATTCATGCTCC
>NW_025373985.1:0-5754 GCF_016433145.1 Gracilinanus agilis
CTGCGTTTCGAAGCTGCATTCGGATCCACCAAGTCGGCCAAACTTCGTAAATCCTCTGGCAAAACGGGGATTACAGAAATTAACAGTTGAGCCATTCTGAGGCTCTATCTCGCACTCCTCTGGCTGGCCAAGAGGACCCACTTCCTTCCTCCCCTAAAAAGAAAAGCGACAGATGTTAGTTTGGTTAGGGAAAATCTCTTTAAAGATCTCTCTGGAGGTAGATATGTGAATTGCTTCACCCACTCTGGAAAACAATTTGGAACTGCCCTCCCAAAAGTACTGAATTGTCCCCTACAAGCCCACAATACTACATATAGTAGTCTAAATAAATAATTAAAAAAACATTTATTCCAATTTTTTCAAACCAAATAAAAAAAGCATTTCCATGTACAAAGAAAAAGATTGTACATAAACGGAATCACTAATCTCTCATATGTTCAGTTTACTTTTCCTACCTACTTAATAAATCCTATCCACGAGTGTCTCAACCCCTACCCATCCTCTCTGCACCACAGAAGGTAGTGTCTGAGAGACCAGCAAGTTCCTACAAATTAAGTCATACATTTTCACCTTTCACTTCACTCTGGAAGTAGCATTCACAATTTACCTTTCTAATATTCGTTTTGTAGCTGCATATAATGTTCTCTCGGTTCTACTCTTTTTACTGTTCATATCCCATGTGGTTCTTTCCAAGTTTTTTTGTTTTGTTTTTGTTTTAATTTGCCTGCTCATCTCTTTCTATGGCAAAGTAGTATTCCATCACAATCATATATCACAATTTATCCGATCTCCAACTGACAGACATCCTCTCAATTTCCAGTTCTTTGTCGTCTTAAAGAGAACTGCTACAAATATTTGGGAACATTTGGGTTATTTTCAGGTTTCAGGGGGGAAACCCTGATCCAAGGATATACAGTTTTCCAACCGGATGTAATTCCAAATTGCTCAACAAAGTGGTTGGATCAGTTCACAGTTCCACCAACAGTGTATTTAATGTCACCACTTCCCCCCCCCCACCCCATCTCCAACATTTATCATTTTTCCCTTTTGTCATTTTAGCCAGTCTGACTGGTTTGAGATAGCTCACATTTGTTTTGGTTTGTATTTCTCTATCAGTAGTGACTTGGAACACTTTTTCATATACTTTTTTATGGTCTTGATTTCTTTATCCAAAGAGTGTCTGTTCATATCTTTTGCCCATTTATCAATCGGGATAGCTTTTATTGTTATAAATTTTATAAAACTTTCTACATTTTAGACATGAAATCTGAGAGGCTGTCTATAAATTCTCCTGTTTTCTGCTTTCCTTGGCAACATTTGTTTTATTTGTGTCAAATCTTTTCAATTTAATATATTCAAAATTATCCATTTCACATTTAGCAATACTTTCCATTTGTTGACTCAAATTCTTCCATAAATTATCCAAAAATCAAACAGGTAATGTGCTCCCTGTTCTTCCAATTTTATATTTAAAATTCTAAATGCTGGTATCTGATGTAAATAATTCAATTATGCCAGAATTGGGAGGGTTTTAAAATTTTGTCCAATTTCTTGTCATATACACCAATCTTCTATACATATTGTATAATAAATGTTGGACACCCAAAATTTAAGATATCAGAGTCAGGACCTACAATGGTCTTGATAGACCAGAATTTTATGCTATCTAATATTTAACAGAAATACAAAGTATCTCATCTGGGTACTTTTTTAAAAAACCTCATGAAGGAACTAAGCCAGATATCTATTTTCTACTGAAAATAAGAGTCCCTGAAGTAGGAACTTTGTTTACAAAGAAAAAAAAAGTTAAACAATTCCAGCTCTCAGGGAGCACACTTTCTACTAGAAGAATATGCACACAATATATTTTGAATTTATCATACCCAACCCCATATGGAATAATTGCTTTGATAGGAGGAACTCTTTCCTTGTTATCTTTGTAGCACTTGGCCGAGTATAGTGTCTAACACCTAGAAGGCATTTTATAAGTGCTTTTTTGCCATTTGAGATGGACTGTGTTAGATTGATGTTGACTAGTCCTAAATTGGATTTACAATAGGAATTCAAGGATTGCTCAACATTGGGAAAATTATAAACATCCTACCTTTTATTAATAAAATATTTTAAAATGGTTATAAAATGAGATGCATAAAAAGCCTTTGACAACTACTTTGCGTAAAAAAAATAGAAAGCTCAGGAATGACAGGACCATTCCCTAATATGGTCAATAATATTTATGCCAATAAAACTAAAATGATAATTCTACTGAAATGATTAACAGATTTAGTGCCATACCAAAACCATATGTAGGTATGTATGTATGTATATAAACAAAATTTAACCTGATGATTAAAAAGGTCAAGGATCTCAAGTTTAACAATGAATAAAAGTGGCAAATGGGAGCCTACTACTACCATAATCCAAAAAGAGTGATCATCAAAACTAACTACTACTTAATTTATAAAATAGAAAAGTTAATCAATGATACATATTAGGTGCACAAGACTTAGAAGCAAATTGAGTAGTATAGTGATGGAAAAACCTGGACAAATCATTTAACCTCTGTCTATTTAGTTTCCTCATCTATAAGATGGAGGTCTGTTAAAATAGGTAGTTATGAGTATAAAATGGGACAGTGCTTATAAAGTGCTTTGTAAAACTTATAGAAAAACTGGGAAACAGTCTAGTTACCCTTTCCCCAAAGGACATGATCAAGTCATTCTTTCAACAAGAAACTCAAATTGTCTATAAAATATGAAAAAAATGTTTCATACCACTTTTAACAAAATACAAATTAAAATGTATTCGAGATTCACCTTCCCAACCATCATGTAGGCAAAGATGAAAAAACAGGCAAATGACAACTCTAGGAAGGGCTACTGGAAAATAGGCATGTAATGCACTCTTGGTATCTATATGAACTGTTCAAATTACTATTTAACCCTTATCTACCATGCATTGGTTCCAAGGCAGAAGAGTGGTAAGGGCTAGGCAATGGGGGTAAAGTGACTTGCCCAGGGTCACATAGCTAGGAAGTGTGTGAGGCCAGATTTGAACCTCCAGGCCTGGCTCTCAATCCACTGAGCAACTAGCTGCCCTCTCCAATTATTCTTGAAAGTAAAATTGAAACTGTACCCCTCAGATAACTAAAAGTATGAATACCTTTAGAATCCTTGATACCATTACCAAGTCTTTACCTCAAAAAGATAAAAGAGGGAAAGGATACATATGGGCAAAAATGTTTCAAGTCTTTTTTCATTTTTTTTTTTTTAGCAAAGAAAAACAAAGTGGGGGCCCCACCAACTTGGGAATGATAGAAAATTGGGATATATGAGTGCACTGCAATATATTATTGTATAGCAAGAAGTAAGGAAGGGGAAAGATTCAGAAAATCTGGAATGACCTGTTTGAAGTGATAAAAAGCAGAACAGAAGAATTTATATAAGCTGTGGCATTATAAAGGAAAACAACTGTGAAAGATTTAAGAATCATGATAAAATCTAATGACCAATCAGGCCTGCAGAGAACTCAGGAAGAATGCTTCCTACTTCTTGGCAGAGTTGTGATTGACTAGCTGTATATGAAATGTATAACACTGTACAGAACATGTATTTGTTAATGCCTTAATTTTGTTTTTTTGATACAAGAGAATTTTTTATTTTTTTATTTTGGGGGGAGGGGAAATTAATGTTGATACTGTCAACCTGGAAAAACAGAACAACTAAAGTAGTCAGCAAAACTTGTCTTTAAACAGGAAAGCAATAAGTCCATAATAGTGGAATGCTACACAGAGCCAAGTGCCAAAGTTGAAACCCTGGGGCTCTGGGAACAATATCACTGAGAGGATCACCTCACTACAAGTCTCTCCAAAGGACAATAAAACCTAGGCATCTTATATACCTTTTGGGGAATTAAGTATATCGAACATACACTGACAGGTTGTAAGCAGGTTTGGGAAAGAGGCTGTAGCTAGAGGTTGGGATATCAGAAAGCAGTTGACTACAATGGATACTAGATGGTTCCTCTACTGGATTGGTCTTCTTGGGATCGATGATACAATAGGGGAAACTTCTAGGACAAAAAGGGTACTTAATATTTGATTCGGTCCATTAGACCTGCCTAAACAGGGATCATTAAGTACTTTAAGGTCAGTCTGGGACTTCCCTTGGGGCGAATTCTCCGGGGAGGGAGGGGAAACTTGGATTTCCCAAAAACCCAGTTGACAATATCCAACAACAACAAAAGGTCCCAGAAAGAAAGGAGAGTAAATGAAACAAACAAAAAAAAATACTCAGAAGATAGCAGTAAAACATTCAGAAGAAGAAAGGCAGAATAGCAGGTAACAACCATTTATTAAGTGATTACTTATGTGCCAGGCACTTTGGTAACAGAAAAAGAGTTAAAACTATGATGTTAAATTTAATATGCACAGTAAAAACAGCAAGAATAAGAGATTAGACCTTTGATTTCTTTGGTGTAAGAAATTAAGTTTTCAGAAGTTCTATGATCCAAATTATCTCCCTCTTTCCTTTCCCTCCTCACTCCCAGATAGTAAGCAATATGATCTGGGATATACATGTATTATAAAGTATGTATTATAAAACATTTTTAAACAAAAGCAGCTACTATTCCAAATATTATAAAATGAACCAGTGAAGCAGACAAGACTTTTCAATTCACTACATTGCCTCTTTAGCACAGACTTGATATTGTAACGAAGGGGGCACTCACTTTCTTTATCCAGGTGTATAAGCAATTGCTCTGAAGCTTGCATAACTTCAAGAAAATTAGTCAGAAAAGTCACTCTTTAAGGAAAAGGGGGACAAGGGCTGACTAGGCCTCCACTCAGAGCCCTGCTACATGCCTTAAGCAGAGTCTGAGGATTGAACTCTGCTTGCTCTGGTCCCACACCCCTGGGAGCGCCACCACTAGAAGACGACTCCTAGGAACAAAAGAAATCAGGGAATTTATATTCCATTTGGGAAGATCCAGGGGCTGGGAAAGATGATTGACATTATCATACTGACCGAATACAATCAAGCCTGGGAAAGGAATCCTAGCCAGAGGCTAGGGTGTAAGGGAAGGGGCTGCCTACACAAAGGATACTAAAGCAGGGTCCCAGCCCAGGTGTGTCTTCCTGGGAAAGGGTCTCTGATACAATGGGGAAGACTACCTAAGACAAAAGGGTATTTAGCATTTACTCTGGGATCCATTATTCAATCTGCCACAGCTAGCCTGAGATTCCCTTCAGGGTGGATTCTCATGGGAACAAGGAACTGGGAACAAGCACTACCTTTGGGGGTCTCCAACTTACAAGCTATTCCTAAAATTTGGGGTTCATCAGATCTCACTGGCCCACAAGTTTGGGGTCTCCACGTTGACAACATCATGATACTTATAGTTATCAGAGCTGACATTTCAAAAGAGATCATTTGATCTAGGATTCAAGGTCTTTTATTCTGCCTGCTCTTTGCAAAGTCAGAAAATTTAAGCGGGGAATTATTTCTAGTAAATGGTAAAATAAAATATCTTTACAAAAAATAGACCACAAGAGCATAAATATATACATATGAACACCTGCGTCCTTCTTTGATTTCATTGGGGTTCCAGGCCTTCTAACTGTTCTCTCTGGCTCAAATGAGTTCAAGTGTTCATTTCTGTAATCCCCGTTCTGCAATAGGGATTCCGTTTCCTTTCGTTTCCTCACCGAAGTTTGGCCGACTTGGTGGATCCGAATGCAGCTTCGAAACGCAG
>NW_025373986.1:0-1564 GCF_016433145.1 Gracilinanus agilis
AGATTAATAGATGGAAAGTTGAATCTGTACCTGCTCTATCATAAAATGTTATTGCAGTTATTTTGCCTATTCTCTCATAAATGAAAATCAGAGCTAAGAAAATGCCAACAAACTTTTAAATTTTGTTTCTAAAATCTCATCTAGTTTTCTAGATTTTGTACTCACAAGATCACCTCCACATAAGTCTTTCCTCACCCTTTCTTTTTTATTAATTTATTTGTTTGTTGGTTAAATTAAAATTCCCAGCTATCTCATCCCCAGTTCCCTTCCCCTCACCACAGAGGGCATCATCAAATAAAAACATATGTGTATATAACCTGTTTCTTTAGTGTTTCAGTTTATCGGTTCTTTCTCTGGAGGTGGACATTCACAAGTCATTTTTCAAATATTAACCCTGTCTCTATATATAATGTTCTCTTTAGTTCTACTCATTTTGCTCTTCATAGTCTTACGTAGGTCTTTCTCATTAAAAAAAAAATCAACCTGCTCAACATTTCTTATGGTGTAGTAATATTCTTTTTTTTTTTTTAAACCCTTACCTTTCGTCTTGGAGTCAATACTATGTATTGGCTCCAAGGCAGAAGAGTGGTAAGGGTAGGCAATGGGGGTCAAGTGACTTGCCCAGGGTCACACAGCTGGGAAGTGTCTGAGGCCAGATTTGAACCTAGGACCTCCCATCTCTAGGCCTGACTCTCAATCCACTGAGCTTTGCAGCTGCCCCAATCTGGTGTAGTAATATTCTGTCACGTTCATATAACACAACTTGTTCAACCATTCCCCAATTGATGGACATCCCCTTGATTTCCAGTTCTTTGACACCACAAAGAGAGCAGTTATAAATATTTTGGAACATATATGATTTTTTTTGTTTTGTTTTTCTCCCATCTCCTTGGGAAATAGACCCAACAGTGGTATTTCTGTGTCTAAGGACATCTGCATCTAACTCTCTAGGCATAATTCCAAATTGCTCTCCAAAATGGTTGGATAAGGTCAGTTCCACTAACGGTGTTTTAGTGACCCCATTTTTCCACAGTCCCTCCAACATTTGTCATTTTGCTCTTTTATCATTTTAGCCAATCTGATAGGTGAGATCTCAGAATTTTTTTCACTTGCATTTCTCTAATCTGTAATGATTTAGAACATTTTTTCATATTCCTAAAGGGATTTTCTTAATATCTCCCTCTGTCTCTTTAAGAGGCAGGAGAAGGGTATTTCTAGGTGGAGCAGAGCTGACAGGATTCTGTGTGCCAGAGCTGAAGATTCCATTACCAGGGAGATGGGGCTATATGATACAGGGTGGTAGAATGCAAGGTGGAGAATTTAGAGAACAGGATAGAGGGAACAGACCTAATGACACCTGCTTTACTTGCTGCTACTGAATATTTTTAAACCTATGTTCATGTCATATAGCAACAGTCATGCATTCTATTTACCAGGTCTACTTTGAACTGTGTAATATTTTTATCTGCTCCCATACAATGTGAATTTTATTTGTTTTGAGGTTTTTTTTCTTTTGTAATCAACATGTTCCTGTTCACACACACACACACACAAAATATATATA
>NW_025373987.1:0-3317 GCF_016433145.1 Gracilinanus agilis
ACATAAAACTAAGATGTTTTTGAACAAATCCACTGTAGCTAAAATTAGAAGGGAAAAATCCTTGCAGCATGTCCCTCTGATAAAGGTCTCGTTTCCAAAACATATCAGGAATTGGTTCGTATTTATAAGAATGAGAGTCATTGCCCAATTGATAAATGGTCAAAGGATATGAATAGGTAATTTTTTAAAGAAGGAAATCCAAGCTATAAAGAGCCAGAGGAAGTAAAAATGCTTTAAATCACTAATAATTAAAGAAATGCAATTTAAAACAACTCTGAGATTTTACCTCCCAGCTATCAGATTGGCAAAGTTGATATATAAAACAAGGAAAATGCCTAATGTTGGAGGGGCTAGGAGAAAACAAATATATCAATGCACTGTTGGTGAAGCTATGAATTGATATAGCCATTTTGAAAACCAATTTGAAACTATTCCAGAAAAGTCATTAAACTATATATACCCTTTAATTCAGCAATATGATTACTAAGCCTATATGTACTCCAAAAGGATCAAAGAAAGAGGAAAAGGATTCATATGTATAAAAATATTTATAGTGGCTCTTTTTATAGTAGAAAAGATATGGAAACTAAGGGGTGCCCATCAAGTATGAAATAGTTGAACAAATTATGGCATATGAATGTAATGCAATACTATTATGCCATAATCAATTATAAAAGAGACAATTTCAGCAAAATTCAGAAAGACTTGTAGGAGCTGTTACAGAAACGGATAAAATATGGATAACAAGTTATACAATAACAATAATTAAGTAACTAATATCAAATAACTTTGAAAGACTTTAACTCTGATCAGTGTAATAGTTAAATATGATTCCAGAGGCCACCTATATCCAGAGAGAGAGGTAGTGTACTTTGGGTACATAATGAGACATTTTTTTGGACCTGACCAATATGAAAATTTGTTTTGCTTGATTATGCAGACTTGTTACAAGAATTTTGGTTTCGTCTTCTTCTTTTTCAATTAGAGGGGTTGGAGAGAAAATAGATTTTTGTGTTCATTGAAAAAAACTTAATTTTAAAAAAGTGGGGGTTGCCCCTCATGACTGATAGGAAAAGCTGGTCCCCAGAGACCAATGCAGCTGAGGGTAGAAAAGGAAGGGAGAGAGAAGGGTTGCCTGTGAGTGGCCTCAAGGCTTCTGCCTTTGCATTTCCTGTCCTCCAACCACTGGTTCCTGTTTCAGGGGAGAGTGGGGCCCTTGACTACACCCCAGGGCTAGACATAACTGACCAGAGCTTGGGAACTAGGAACTCTAGAGCTCTACATTGTGATGGGGACAGGGCAAAAAAGACTTACTTTCTTGTGAGTGAGGATGAAAAATGGGGAAAAGGATAACAACTTTCAAAGTTTGGAGGAACTTAAGAAGAAATTCCTCTACCTCCCTACTCTATTCATACCAGTCTCTTTTCCCTCAAGATGTCCAGATGTCCAGACTGCCAAACATAATTCTTTCTCTCTGCCTTAGGCTTTCAGTCAAGGTACTCTGGAAAAGTTAGCCTTCTGAGCCTGGAGCATCTATCCTGAGTCTATCCTTCCTCCTTACAATCCCCAAATCCCTTAGGATCCAGTTTTATTTTTATTTTTTTAGCTAGCAAGGGCCTCTGACCTAGAAAATGTACAGATTCCAGAATTATCTTTGCTTCCTGGAGCAGTTCAGAAGATTCTTGTTCCTCTCCCTCTTTTCCTCCTCTCTCCCATTGTAGACTCATCTACCATTGTAGACTCATCTTTAGGAAGTTTTTTTTTTTTTTTTTTTTTTTTTTTTTTTTTATCCTGGGACTCCATTCTAGGAGCATAGGGCCACAACCAGTAGGCAATGGGACACACAGTCGCTCAGGGTCACCCAGCTGGGATGTGTCTGAGCCCGGACTTGAACCTAGGACCTTTCGTCTCTAGGCCTGGCTCTCAATCCACTGAGCTAGCCCAGCTGCCCCTACTTTAGGTTGCAGTTTCTTTAGCAGATGTAGTTTTTACAGGGTGGGGTTGCTAGCCCCACGCCCAACCCTCCTCCTTTTTTCATCCGGGCTAGGGACCGTCCTTGGCCCAGGAGTGGTAAGGGTGGGCAGTAGGGGTCAAGTGACTTGCCCAAGGTCACACAGCTGGAAGTGTCCGAGGCTGGACTTGAACCTAGGACCTCCAGTCTCTAGGCCTGGCTCTCAATCCACTGAGCCACTCAGCTGCCCCTTCTTTAGGAAGTACTCAGAAAAAATTTTGGCCTATAGTGTTTGAGGTTGGACCCTTCTCTATCTCAGGGTCCCTTAGAGGCCTCCTCCTCTTGACCTACATCCTTTACATCCAAGTCTTGAGAGGATCAAGACCTCTAGGCAGCCTTCCCTGATTCTTCCTGATTGCCAGCTTATCCAGTGTCTCCTCATCATTTATATGTATTCATCATTAGGGGCCACGTGTCCTCTTCTCCTTTGGAGAGGGATTGCCCTGAGGATGAGAACTGAGTCTCCTTTGGCCCTTGGAACTTTCTAAGGGTGATAAGGGGAGAGTATACCTTATGTTTGCTTCTTCCTTTTCTTTCCTCTCTAATAACCCACTGTTCAAAGAAGTGCGTGACTAACCATTAAGGAAGATAAATGTCCACATCTCCAAGCTTTTCTTCCAGGGAATTTGTCTTCCCCACCACCACCCTACACACACCTTCAACAAACTAGCCTTAATCCAGGCTATTGTTCTAAATCTATTTCCTTTTTCCCTTTTATGTGTAGAATTGGGCCATCAATTAACACGTATTTATTAATACTTACTATATGTCAGGAAAGTGTGCTAAAGTTTAATAATATTAATAATTGTGTCACAGCTGTTGGCTCCTAGGCAACACCTTTCAGGGATTCCATGTGACATTTGGGTTTCTGCTGCAGCACTAACAACTAACTTGGGTGCTGCCTTCCTTAGGAAGCTAGGGGATCACTGTATTAATCAAGGAGTTATTATTTAATTGTTTCAATCTGACTCTTCATTATCCACTTTAGGGGTTTTCTTGGTAAAGATACTGGAGTGGTTTGCAATTTCCTTCTCCAGCTTTACAGATGTGGAAACTGAAGCAAACAGGATTAAGTGATTTGCCCAGGATCTCACAGCTGGTGTCTGAGGCCAGATTTGAACCCAGGAAAATGAGTCTTCCTGACTTCAGGCCCAGCTCCTGAATAGTTTGTTCACCAGGTAGCAATCTTTTCAATCCATGAACCATGTGGTCCCATCAGAGTTGCTGGTGCCTGTCTAAAATGGAAAAGCCTTCCTCTAAAATATCCCATGATATTTCAGACTTCCTCCCACTTCCACCAAGACAG